>NW_020837945.1:85939190-86230934 GCF_003676395.1 Aethalodelphis obliquidens | reverse complement strand
TATATATATATATATATCCAAAATCTAACCACTTTGCACTACCTGTCCCATTACCACCCTGGTCTAAATTGCCATCATCTCTCATCTAGATTACTTCAATAGCCTCCTAATTGATCTGTCCATTGTACTCTTACCTCTAGTATTTATTAAACAACAGTCAAATGATCCTTTTAAAATGGATTGTGTCACTCCTTTGCTCAAAACTGTCCAGTGATTCCTCCTTTCATTCAGAGTAAAATCCAAAGTCCTTACAATATCCCACAAGGCTCTACATCTTCTCACATATTTACTCTGACTTCCTCTCCCCCTACACTCCTCCTCACTCACTCTCTCTGTTATAGCCACACAGGCTTTCTTGGTGTCTCTCAAACATATCAGATACATTCTCATTTGGAGAACATTTACTCTAGATGTTTCTTTTTTCTGGAACATTTTTCTCCCTGATATTCACTTGGCTAGCTCTCTCATGAAAAGATCATCTTCTCAATGAGACCTACTCTGACCTCCTTTTATATATTATAATCTGGACCACCATTTTCCCAGCACCCCTTGCCCCCTTAATTTGCTTTATTTTCCATTTTTCACAGTATTTACCTCATCCAGTTATTGTATAATTTACTTATTTTTATGTTGATTTTTTATTGTGTATCTTCTCCCACTAGAACATAAGCTCCTCAAAGGCAGGAATTTTTGTTTTGTTCCCTGATGATCCCTCAGACCCTTGCAGAGCCTAGCCCATGATAAGCCCTCCATGTAGTCAATCAAAAGTTGAACTGATGTTGAATGAATGGAAATTACTCTTACTACTGTATGTGAATACTTGATTTCCGCAGGACAAGTATTTGGTAGCCTACTGCAATGGTCCAGGTGGGAAACACTTGTATAGGGTGGTAGTGGCAGTAATGAAAAGAAGTGACACACTCAAAATGTAGTTTGGCAATGTTTACAATGATAGATTGGATGAAGGGGTATGATCTGGTTCAAGGGAAAGAATCAAGAATAATCCTCAGATTTCCTGGATGAGCAAATGGGTGGCTAATTATGTTATGGAATGGTTAAGAGGCAAGGAAAACTGATTAGAGAAGTGGATCAAGAGTCTGTATTGAATGGTAAGTTTGAGATGCCTGTGAGCCATCTAAGAGGTAATTTCAAGCAAGTAGTTATACAGGAGAGTCAAAATTAAAGTTCTTGGATATGTTTAGAAATTTTGGAATTATCAATATAAGAAAAGAATTTAAATCTACAGGAATGGGCAGATGAGAGAGAATAGATAAATTTTAATCATCTCTTGAAGAGGATCTCATTATGGCCCTTAGATCCAGGTAAAGATACTGAGAAGAAGCAGTGAGTGAGGTGGGAGAAAAGCAGGAGGAAATTGCATGGTAAGAGTCAAGAGACAGAAATGTTTCAAGAAGTTGTCGAGTGTCCATTTGCTTTGGTAACACAGACACCGTTCATGGCATCACTAGTAGATGCAGTCTCAGTGGAACAGTGAGGGTGGGAGCCAAATTATGTTCTAGTATATCACTATGCCTCTTCGTAATTTTATTACAGCAGGAAGTAAAATTTCTATTATCTTTCAGTCAAATCAGGTCAACCCAATTACACACTTACCCATTCAAGGGTAACAATATATAAGAAGTGGTAGAAAGTAATGTGGATCCAAAGTTGCCTTTTGAATCTAGGGAGCTGGGTAGGTATGCTGGGCTAGTTGTAGACCAACTGGTATGACCTAGCATCACAGAATCTAAGGAGTGGAGAGAATTTTAAAGGAGCATCCCAGAGAAAGAAAATGCATGGCATGCACATCTATCTTAACCAATCATAGCATTTCTTCTTCATGAGCTGGGATAGTGTCAGAGGGCCACAGTGCTCCAGGCAGCCCTTACCAGTTGATCACACTTGGCATGGGAATTGAACCCATTCACTATCCCTATCTCAAGTCCCAAACAAGTCCCACCTCCTTGTCTAATCCCGTTTACTTCACCTCTACAAAACCACAGGCAGTCATTTAGATTCTGCTTCAACAGGGATAGGGAATAGCTATCGTCTTTTGAGGTTGAGTCAAAAGCTGCTCCACGCTTCTCTGGTGGCGCAGTGGTTGAGAGTCCGCCTGCTGATGCAAGGGACGTGGGTTCATGCCCCGGTCCCGGAAGATCCCACATGCCGCAGAGCGGCTGGGCCCGTGAGCCATGGCCGCTGGGCCTGCGCGTGTGGAGCCTGTGCTCCACAGCGGGAGAAGCCACAACAGTGAGAGGCCTGCGTACCGCAAAAAAAAAAATAATAAATAAAAAAAAAAAGCTGCTCCCACTACTTTCCACTCCTTAGAAGCTATTGCAGCTCCATGAGCCACCATAATCTTTTTGTCCCCACGTGTCAACCTTTCAGGTATTTGAAGACAGCTATTTACGTTTCCCTAAAATTTTCTACTCTCCAGTAGAAACAACTTTAGGATCTTTATCAAAGAATCTAGTTTCTAGTCTCATATCACCTTTATTCACTTTTACCAGCACTCTCATTTGCCTGAAAAATATTTACCCCTCCACCATCATGCTTTACATATTCACACTGAACTAAAAAACTGGAATACCAGCCCTAAACAACAAATAGATAAAGGCATCCATATCTAACTTGTATATAGTCCCAGCTTCCAGATGCTAGGAGTTTTCCCCCAAGGACAGTGGGGGAATAAGAACACGTCTAAAGGGCTCCATGGGGATAAAGGGAGATCAAGTAAAGAGGCATAAGTTCCAGCTGTTGGAACTTAGGCAGTCTAACTACTGAGTGGAACAGATGATACATTCCAGGAGGTTCTTCCCTTGGGCCATGTGAATTTTAAGACTGAAATATCTAGCAGGATAAAAATAGGTTCCGAATAAAATTACAGCATATAGAAGATGAATAAATTTAGCTCTAATAGGCTAATAAAACAGACTGCATTATCTTTTAGTCAGTTTCTACATAAAGCAAACACTATTATTAACCTCCCCGCTTAAGCATTTCAGAGGAAAATTTTTTACTTGATTTTTCAGGTTTCTTACAAGTTAGTTTATTACACCAATATGGGGAATTAATCAAAACAAAATTATATTTTATTTCCAAATAGATTTTAAACTCCTTAAGGACACGGACCATTTTTTTTCCTTTCTTGTACTTCATCCACTGATTATATAAAGGAATATAAAGGATACTCAAATTGTGTGCTTATTAACATAAAAATAATGAATAAATGAAAATTAGTTTTATAAGCATAGAAAATGTCTTAAGCTTTTGGTTAGTCTTCAGTGTCTTTATTACTGGGTCTGCAGAAATAACCGAAAACTTCAAATTGTTCCTTGGAAATTGATCTACCTCTCTTGTGTATCCCACTGATAACCACCAGCAGCTTATACGAATCATATAGAAAGGCACTGAGACTTTCCATTTGCACAAGAGGGAGATTTTATTTCTTAACCTTGTCTTCTCTTCCTTGGCTTTCCTGTCATTGCTAGTAACTTTTTATGATCACCAGCAGTTTCTCTTAAATAGCATTCTGTTACTCAGACACCTCAACTGCAGCCATCCCTTTATAGGATATCATGAATGTTTTAGTTAGTTTGGGTTGAGAATTTCCCAGTCTTGCTTTTTTCCTTTTTCTTTATTCACTGCTTGACCCCATTGTTTCAGTTTCCAGTAAGTCTTGTCACTTCTACTAATAAGAAAGAATGGAGTCACACTGCCTTGGATCCCACACTTCATGAGGAACAGGTCTGCTGGCTATACATAAAGCTTTCAATTCATAAAGCTTCTTGAAAAAGAAGTTGTCAAAATGACATTGGCAGTGACTGAGTAATTTGAAAAATTAAAGTACTTCCTAAGGGTCAGTTTAGGGAATCTTTGCTTTAATCTTTCTGAGATAATTACTTATCAAAATGAAAAATCCTTGGGATAAAGGCATTTTCAAACTATGGGCAAGAACCTAGGGGATGCTTTCTTATAGCCTTAAGATACAGAGCAAAGGATGCTATTACTTTTTGAGTAAATAAAGTTTGAACTTTACTTACATGAATTGCTACATCCCCTCACCTTTGGCCAGAAGATTATTCTTGTAAAAGCATATATGTTATTATGTTATTTCATACTGCAAAGACAGAAAAATTTTGTAAGTTATATATCTCTTCAATCTTATGTCACTCCAGTTTTATTAGTATTTTTTCATGATAATCCTCATAATACTAAATATGCATGTATGTGTTTGGGTATGCACTTATCCATTCATATGCACCCTTGTGAGATGTGAGCTTCTTTTTTTAATTCTTTATTAACCAACGAGGATCATACATTTTCCCCCCAAAATAAGCCAAAGAGAATCATAACATTTTAATGCTGCAAGTTCCCCAAAGATCTTATAGTTCAAGGTCTTCATTTTACAGATGAAGCAACCAAGGCCCAGAGGTTAAATGACTAGGCAACTACTATAGAGAGAAATTTAAATGGCATTGCAAGCCTCAAAACAGCTCATTCGTTGGCCTGCAATGACCCTAGTCCTCTCCCACCTGGTCTAATATTCCCATAAGTTTCACCATGCCTGACACTTGAAGTACTTATATCAATTGATCAACAGGGATTGAGTAAGTGGAATCACTGTTCTTTTATGGACATTGTTAAAATTGGGGCTGGAATGAACTAAGCATGATTTGTCTTTGCTACCCCTTTCAATCTCTTTCTTACTCCCTTGCTTTTTTCTTCTGTAGCCTCAGAGGACTCTTTAGCTTCTGAAGTCGGCTCCCAGCACCACTCCTACTCGGGTTTTTAATTCCCAGCAGTGACCCAGATCTTTCTACATTACCTCACTGACTAGCCAAACTTATATGACTTGTGTTCTATTAATCCATGTAACCAGGCCCTGCTATGGTAAACTACAATTTAGAGGCCACTATCATTTTCCCCAATCTTTCAAATAATTCACTAATCTGTAACTTGCTAGCACTTCAAATACTGAGGCATAGTATAAGACTCCCTATATCTTAAGGCCTTAAATATAGATCCTTAAAATGGAGTAATTCTAGAACAGCAGTGACTCATAGGTAAAGATGTCCCTTTCCCAAACTCAACCCTTCAACAGTATACATCAACTGCCCCTAGCTGTCTCCCATAAGAACTTAACAGTAACTTTTTCTCCTTGACATTCTCCTGTGTTAGTTGCAAGGATTCAAGTGAGGAACATTTTAGCTCTTCATGCAAAAAAAGAAGCTTATGGGAGCTTCCCTGGTGGGAACTAAGCCCGTGCACCACAACTACTGAGCCTGCACTCTAGAGCCCACGAGCCACAACTACTGAGCCCGCATGCTGCCAACTACTGAAGCCCGCGCTCTAAAGCCTCTGCTCCTCAACAAGAGAAGCCACTGAAGTGAGAAGCCTGCACACCACAACGAAGAGTAGCCCCCACTCGTTGCAACTAGAAAAAGCCCACATGCAGCAATGAAGACCCAACACAGCAAAAAATAAATAAATAAAATAAATTTATTTTTTAAGAAAAGCTTATGAACTTTTTCTCTGGCTAATCTAAATTCTCTCTATTTTAAAGTATCAATATGTTATTCATTCTTCCTGATATATGTTTGGTTTGGTTTGGTTGGGTTTTTTAAGGCCAGCTGAAGTTACTTTTTTTTTTTAATTTTTGAACTTTATTTTTTTATACAGCAGGTTATTAGTCATCAATTTTATACACATCAGTGTATACATATCAATCCCAATCGCCCAGTTCAACATACCATCATCTCCATCCTCCCATGGCTTTCCCCCCTTGGTGTCCATACGTTTGTTCTCTACATCTGTCTCAATTTCTGCCCTACAAACCGGTTCATCTGTACCATTTTTCTAGGTTCCACATACATGCGTTAATATACAATATTTGATTTTCTCTTTCTGACTTACTTCACTCGGTAGGACACTCTCTAGATCCATCCACGTCTCAACAAATGACCAAATTTCATTCATTTTTATGGCTGAGTAATATTCAATTGTATATATGTATCACATCTTCTTTATCCATTCATCTGTCGATGGGCATTTAGGTTGCTTCCATGACCTGGCTGTTGTAAATAGTGCTACAATGAACATTGGGGTGCATGTGTCTTTTTGAATTATGGTTTTCTCTGGGTATATACCCAGGAGTGGGATTGCTGGATCATATGGTAATTCTATTTTTAGTTTTTTAAAGAACATCCACACTATTCTCCATAGTGGCTGTATCAATTTACATTCCCACCAACAGTGCAAGAGGGTTCCCTTTTGTCCTCTCCCTCCCCAGCATTTGTTGTTTGCAGATTTTCTGATACCCATTCTAACTGGTGTGAGGTGATACCTCATGGCAGTTTTAGATTTGCATTTCTCTAATAATTAGTGATGTTGAGCAGCTTTTCATATACTTCTTGGCCATCTGTATTCTTCTTTGGAGAAACATCTATTTAGGTCTTCTGACCATTTTTGGATTGGGTTGTTTTTTTTAATATTGAGCTGCATGAGTTGTTTATAAATTTTGGAGATTAACCCTTTGTCTGTTGATTCATTTGCAAATTTTTTTCCCATTCTGAGGGTTGTCTTTTTGTCTTGTTTCTAGCTCCTTTGCTGTGCAAAAGCTTTGAAGTTTCATTAGGTCCAATTTGTTTATTTTTCTTTTTACTTCCATTACTCTAGTAGGTGGATCAAAAAAGATCTTGCTGTGATTTATGTCAAACAATGTTCTTCCTGTGTTTTCCTCTAAGAGTTTTATAGTGTCTGGTCTTACATTTAGGTCTCTAACACATTTTGAGTTTATTTTTGTGTATGGTGTTAGGGAGTGTTCTAATTTCATTCTTTTACATGTAGCTGTCCAGTTTTCCCAGCACCACTTATTGAAGAGACTATCTTTTCTCCATTGTATATCCTTGCCTCCTTTGTCATAGATTAGTTGACCATAGGTTCGTGGGTTTATCTCTGGGCTTTCTATCTTGTTCCATTGATCTATGTTTCTGTTTTTGTGCCAGTACCATATTGTCTTGATTACTGTAGCTTTGTAGTATAGTCTGAAGTCAGGGACTCTGATTCCTCCTGCTCTGCTTTTTTCCCTCCAGACTGCTTTGGCTATTCGGGGTCTTTTGTGTCTCTGTACAAATTTTAAGATTTTTTTGTTCTAGTTCTGTAAAAAATGCCATTGGTAGCTTGATAGGGATTGCATTGAATCTGTAGATTGCTTTAGGTAGTATAGTCATTTTCACAATATTGATTCTTCCAATCCAAGAATATGGTATATCTCTGTTGGTATCATCTTTAATTTCTTTCATCAGTGTCTTATAGTTTTCTGCATATAGGTCTTTTGTCTCCCTAGGTAGGTTTATTCCTAGGTATTTTATTCTTTTTGTTGCAGTGGTAAATGGGAGTGTTTCCTTAATTTCTCTTTCAGATTTTTCATCATTAGTGTACAGGAATGCAAAAGATTTCTGTGCATTAATTTTGTATACTGCAACTTTACCAAATTCATTGATTAGCTCTAGTAGCTTTCTGGTGGCACTTTTAGGGTCCTCCCTGTATAGTATCATGTCATCTGCAAACAGTGACAGTTTTACTTCTTTTCCAATTTGTATTCCTTTTATTTCTTTTTCTTCTCTGATTGCCATGGCTAGGACTTCCAAAACTATGTTGAATAATAGTGGTGAGAGTGCACATCCTTGTCTTGTTCCTGATCTTAGAGGAAATGCTTTCAGTTTATCAACATTGAATGATGATTGCTATGGGTTTGCCATATATGGCCTTTATTATGTTGAGGTAGGTTCCCTCTATGTCCACTTTCTCGAGAGTTTTTATCATAAATTGGTGTTGAATATTGTCAAAAGCTTTTTCTGCATCTATTGAGATTATCTTATGGTTTTTATTCTTCATTAATATGGTGTATCACATTGATTGATTTGCGTAAACTGAAGAATCCTTGCATCCCTGGGATAAATCCCACCTGATCATGGTGTATGATCCTTTTAATGTGTTTTGGATTCTCCTTGCTAGTATTTTGTTAAGAATTTTTGAATCTATATTGATCAGTGATAGTGGTCTGTAATTTTCTTTTTTTGTAGTATCTTTGTCTGGGTTTGGTATCAGGGTGATGGTGGCCTCATAGAATGACTCTGGGAGTGTTTCTTCCTCTGCAATTTTTTGGAAGAGTTTGAGAAGGATGGGTGTTAGCTCTTCTCTAAATGTTTGATACAATTCACCTGTGAAGCCATCTGGTCCTGGGCTTTTGTTTGTTGGAAGATTTTTAATCACAGTTTCAATTTCTTTACTTGTGACTGGTCTGTTCATATTTTCTATTTCTTCCTCATTCAGTCGTGGAGGGTTATACCTTTCTAAGAATGTGTCCATTTCTTCCAGGTTGTCCATTTTATTGGCATAGAGTTGCTTGTAGTAGTCTCTTAGGATGCTTTGTATTTCTGCGGTGTCTGTTGTAACTTCTCCTTTTTCATTTCTAGTTTTATTGATTTGGGTCCTCTCCCTCTTTTTCTTGATGAGTCTGGCTAATGGTTTATCAATTTTGTTTATCTTCTCAAAGAACCAGCTTTTAGTTTTATTGATCTTTGCTATTGTTTTCTTTGTTTCTATTTTATTTATTTCTGCTCTGATCTTTATGATTTCTTCTGCTAATTTTGGGTTTTGTTTGTTCTTCTTTCTCTAGTTCCTTTAGGTGTAATTAGATTGTTTATTTGAGATTTTTCTTATTTCTTGAGGTAGGCTTGTATAGCTATAAACTTCTCTCTTAGAACTGCTTTTGCTGCATCCCATAGGTTTTGGATCATTGTGTTTTCCTTGTCATTTGTTTCTAGATATTTTTTGATTTCCCCTTTGACTTCTTCAGTGATCGCTTGGTTATTTAGTAACATATTGTTTAGCCTCCATGTGTTTGTGATTTTTACGGTTTTTTCCCTGTAATTCATTTCTAATCTCATATTGTTGTGGTCAGAAAAGATGCTTGATATGATTTCAATTTTCTTAAGTTTACTGAGGCTTGATTTGTGACCCAAGATGTGATCTATACTGGAGAATGTTCCGTGTGCACTTGAGAAGAAAGTGTAATCTGCTGTTTGGGGATGGAATGTCCTCTAAATATCAATTAAATCTATCTGGTCTATTGTGTCATTTAAAGCTTCTGTTTCCTTATTTATTTTAATTTTGGATGAGCTGTCCATTGGTGTAAGTGAGGTGTTAAGTCCCCCATTATTATTGTGTTACTGTCGATTTCTTCTTTTAGAGCTGTTAGCAGTTGCCTTATGTATTGAGGTGCTCCTATGTTGGGTGCACATATATTTATAATGGTTATATCCTCTTCTTGGATTGATCCCTTGACCATTATGTAGTGTCCTTCCTTGTCTCTTGTAACATTCTTTATTTTAAAGTCTATTTTATCTGATATGAGTAGTGCTACTACAGCTTTGTTTTGATTTCCGTTTGCATGGAATATGTTTTTTCATCCCCTCACTCTCAGTCTGTATGTATCCCTAGGTCTGAAGTGGGTCTCTTGTAGACAGCATATAGACGGGTCTTGTCTTTGTATCCATTCAGCAAGCCTGTGTCTTTTGGTTGGAGCACTTAATCCATTCAAGTTTAAGGTAATTATCAATATGCATGTTCCTATGACCATTTTCTTAATTGTTTTGGGTTTGTTCTTGTAGGTCCTTTTCTTCTCTTGTGTTTCCCACTTAGAGAAGTTCCTTTAGTATTTGTTGTAGAGCTGGTTTGGTTGTGCTGAATTCTCTTAACTTTTGCTTGTCTGTAAAGCTTTTCATTTCTCCATCAAATCTGAATGAGATCTTTGTCGGGTAGAGTAATCTTGGTGTAGGTTCTTCCCTTTCATCACTTTAACTATATCATGCCACCCCCTTCTGGCTTGTAGAGTTTCTGCTGAGAATCAGCTGTTAACTTTATGGGAGTTCCTTTGTATGTTATTTGTCATTTTTCCCTTGCTGCTTTCAATAATTTTTCTTTGTCTTTAATTTTTGCCAATTTGATTACTATGTGTCTCGGCGTGTTTCTCCTTGGGTTTATCCTATATGGGACTCGCTGCACTTCCTTGACTTGGGTGGCTATTTCCTTTCCCATGTTAGGGAAGTTTTCGACTATAATCTCTTCAAATATTTACTCTAGCCTTTCTCTCTTTCTTCTCCTTCTGGGACCCCTATAATATGAATGTTGTTATGTTTAATGTTGTCCCAGAGGTCTCTTAGGCTGTCTTCCTTTCTTTTCATTCTTTTTTCTTTATTCTGTTCTGCAGCAGTGTATTCCACCATTCTGTCTTCCAGGTCACTTATCCATTCTTCTGCCTCAGTTATTCTGCTATTGATTCCTTCTAGTGTAGTTTTCATTTCAGTTATTGTATTGTTCATCTCTGTTTGTTTGTTCTTTAATTCTTCTAGGTCTTTGTTAAACATTTCTTGCATCTTCTTGAGCTTTGCCTCCATTCTTTTTCTGAGGTCCTGTATCATCTTCACTATCATTATTCTGAATTCTTTTTCTGGAAGGCTGCCTATCTCCACTTCATTTAGTTGTTTTTCTGGGGTTTTGTCTTGTTCCTTCATCTGGTACATAGCCCTCTGCCTTTTCATCTTGTCTATCTTTCCATGAATGTGGTTTTTGTTCCACAGGCTGCAGGATTGTAGTTCTTGCTTATGCTGTGTGCCCTCTGGTGGATGAGGCTATCTAAGAAGCTTGTGTAAGTTTCCTGATGGGAGGGACTGGTGGTGGGTAGAGCTGACTGAGCTGAAGTTTCTTGATCTTAATAATATAGACAATTATATTCACCTAGTAATAGTGACAAAAACAATTACAATAGCAAAACATTTACTGAATGCTTTGTATGTATCAGTTTGCTAAACAAATAATTTACATGCTTTGTCTCATGTAATCATTTCAACAACACTTTGACTTATATGCTATTAATAGCTCTTGTTTTGTTGATGTGGAAACTGCTGGGTTTGTGATCTTGGGAAAATTACTTACCTTTCTGGGTTTCTCTAAAATGAGAATGATAACAATAACAATTTCATTAAGGATTCAATGAAATAGTTACATTTGATGTTTATCATGGTGCCTGACTTATAGTGTTTCATAAGTTATAGCATTTATTAAGTAAGTTGTCCTAGGTCATACAGCTAGTAACTGGTAGGGCCAGGGATCAAAACAAGGCAGTCAGCCTCCAGAGATATACTCTACTGTCTCTAAAATGGTAAGCACAAAGCACTTACAAAGGTGGTTATTATGAAACATGACTAGCCTAGATTCTGAAACATGAAAACAGCTATCTCTTATAGTTTGCTTTTCCCAAAAGAACTTTAAATTTAATCCCTTAAATTTTTATTTTTAGTTTTGCTAGATCCTTTAACAAATTTAAATTTGAACAAATTTAAAAGACTTCAGTAGCAGTCTTACATTTATTTAAATACGTTATAAAGGCTGACACAGAGATGTTGTCAAAGAAAAACTTAAGTCCAAGACAAAAGTAACAAAGGCATAAACTTGTAGCAAGGAAACGCATATTTTTTTTATTTTTATTTATTTTTGGTTGTGTTGGGTCTTCGTTGCTGCATGCAGGCTATCTCTAGTTGGCAGCGAGCAGGGGCCACTCTTCAGTGCAGTACACAGGCTTCTCATTGCACTGGCTTCTCTTGTTGCAAAGCACAGGCTCTAGGCATGCGGGATTCAGTAGTGTGGCATGTGAGCTCAGTAGTTGTGGCTCATGGGCCCTGGAGTGCAGGCTCAGTAGTTGTGGTGCACAGGCTTAGTTGCTCCACAGCATGTGGGACCTTCCCGGATCAGGGATCAAACCTGTGTCCCCTGCATTGGTAGGCAGTTTCTTATCCACTGCACCACCAGGGAAGCCGACACATTTTTTTTTTTATTGAAGTATAGTTGATTTACAATATTGTGTTAGTTTCAGGTGTACAGTAAAGTGATTCAGTTACATATATATTTTCAGATTATTTTCCATTATAGGTTATTACAAAATATTGAATATAGTTCCCTGTGCTATCTAGTAAATCATTGTTGTTTATGTATTTTATGTATGGTAGTTTGTATCTATTAATCTCATACTCCTAATTTATCCCTCCTCTCCTCCCTTTCCTCTTCGGTAACCATAAGTTTGTTTCCTATGGAAGTCTGTTTGTTTTGTATATAGACTTATTTGTATTATTTTTTAGATTCCACATATAAGTGATATCATACGGTATTTGTCTTTCTCTGTCTGACTTAGTTCACTTAATAGGATATTCTCTAGATCCACCCATGTTGCTGCAAATGGCAATATTTCATTCTTTTTTATGGTTGAGTAATATTCCATTATATATATATATAAGCCAATTGTCTGTTGATAGGCACTTGGGTTGCTTCCATGTCTTGCTACTGTAAATAGTGCTGCTATGAACATAGGGGCATATGTATCTTTTGGAATTAGAATTTTCATCTTTTCCAGATATATGCTCGTGGGCCCTAGAGTGCAGGCTCAGTAGTTGTGGTGCACAGCCCTAGCTCAGGAGTGAGATTGCTGGATCATGTGGTAACTCTGTTTTTAGTTTTTAAAGGAACCTCCACACTGTTTTACATGGTGGCTGCACCAATTTACATCCCCATCTACAGTGCAGAAGGGTTCCCTTTTCTCCGCACCCTCTCCAGCATTTATTATTTGTAGACTTTTTGATGATAGCCATTCTGACCTGTGTGAAGTGGTAGCTCATTGTGGTTTTGATGTGCATTTCTCTAATAATTAGAGATGTTGAGCATCTTTTCATATGCCTGTTGGCTATCTGTATGTCTTCTTTGGAGAAATGTCTATTTAGGTCTTCTGCCCTAACATTTTTCACAGCACTGGAACAGATGACACTAAAATTTATATGGAACTATGAAAGCCCCAGAATTGACAAACAAAATCCTTAGGAAAAAGAACAAAACTGGAGGCATAACCCTTCCAGACTTCAGACAATACTACAAAGCTACAGTAACCAAAACAGCATGGTATTGGCACAAAAACAGACATACTGTAGAGATCACTGGAACAGAATAAAGAGCCCAGAAATAAACCCACACACCTATAGTCAATTAATCTATGACAAAGGAGTCAAGAATATACAAGTTATAGCATTTATTAAGTAAATTGTCCTAGGTCATACAGCTAGTAACTGTATGAGAAAAAACAGTCTTTTCAGCAAGTGGTGTTTGGAAAGCTGGAGTGCTACTTGTAAATCAATAAAATTAGAACACTCCTTCACAACATCTACAAAAATAAACTCAAAATTGTTTCAATACCTAATTATAAGACATGACACCATAAAACTCCTAGAAGACAATATAGGCAAAACGTTCTCAGACATAAATCATAGCAATATTTTCTTAGATCACTCTGCCAAGGCAAAGGAAATAAAAGAAAAAATAAGTAAATGGGAGTTAATCAAATGTAAAAGCTTTTGCACACAAAGGAAACCATCAACAAACGAAAAGACAACCTACAGAATGGGAGAAAATATTTGCAAATGATGCAACTGACAAGGGGTTAATATCCAAAAGATACAGACAGCTCATACAACTCACTATCAAAAAAAACAAACAACCCAATCAAAAAATGGAAAGAAGGAAACTCATCTTTTGTTTCAGCAGAGGTTCAAAAATTTTGGAAAGAAGACAAAGTTTAATAGAGGAAATACTGAGACAATCTCTGATTGGCAAGTGTCCTATGAAGGTGGGATTTTTGGAAGTTAGGTAGACTTTCTAATCGGTCTTCAGATAAACTGATAGTCCTTGGTTGACTATAAAAAGGCAAGAAGAAGTTTAGGGAAGTTTCAAAAAGACGAAGGACTGTTTGGTGTTTTGGGTAGAGGATGATCAGTGGCCCAGCATTTCCTGGAACAAGTGGAGTTGATAGTGGCTTATGGCAAGTCATTTCTCAATATTCCCAACTGATCCTCATCAGATCCCTGCGAGGAAGACAGGGCAGCTATTATTACTCCCTCCATTGCTACTGAAGAAATAGTAGCTGATGCATTAAGGTTGCAAGGCCACATAGCTATTAAAGTGGTGAAGAACTTGGACTACAGTCTAGGTATTCTCATACCCTGTTCATTGTTATTTCCACCATATCACACTAATTCTATATTTCTTTTGCCAATTTAGACATTTTTGATTATGAAAAATTTTTTTGATTAAGAAAAGTAGGAATTCTTTATTTAATAGGGAATCAAAAGATATTTTCACCATGTACTAGAGAAATTATTTGGAAATCATTTTATTCCAACTGGCCATTAGAAGGGAGTTTATTTTCAGAAGATAAAAGGTACATACAAGTGTTATTTAAAAGTTTCTCATGTTGACATCTAGAATTTGCTAACCTGATATTTTGCCTTCTCTAAATATCTCTTAAAGTTATGTACAAACTGTGTAAGCACTATCCATCTTATATGTAAATGTATTTTATGTATAAAACATAGTTTTCTTGCCTTTAACCTTTTATAATGCTTACTCTGCACTTCTTATTCCTCTTTGACAGCTAAAGCTATTGACTGCAAAGAAATCTTTCTTGTAACTGGTGAAGTGGTCCGTTAAACACAAGGGGACTTTTCCTCTCTACATACAATCTCTTTTCCATTCTTGTAAAATCAAGCCTCAAGAAATTTCTCCTTGCTCAAAAATAGTATGACATTCTGGAGAACTGAGTGGATTGAGGTCATTTAGGTGCCTGAGCAACAGAGCAAGCACCAGG
The DNA here is from genome assembly GCF_003676395.1 of Aethalodelphis obliquidens. Lineage (NCBI taxonomy): Eukaryota > Metazoa > Chordata > Mammalia > Artiodactyla > Delphinidae > Aethalodelphis > Aethalodelphis obliquidens. The sequence goes on along the minus strand of NW_020837945.1, from coordinate 86,216,185 downwards.
AGATTTGCATATTGGTTTTAATGAATATCTTTAAAATACATCTGCATATTTCATATTCATAAACCTTTGTGTGCATCAAACAACTAGCCTTAGTAACTACAGAACAAAATTCAAGCTGGGACCCCCACAATCTCCATCACTTCATCCTCTTTCTCTCTACCTCTAGCCTCATCAGTGTGAAGATTACTGATGCTGGCAAGTGAATAAAAAGAATTAAAGTCAGCATTTCAAAGAAAATTATATTCATTTTCATTATTGAAATTAGTGGTAATTACTATAATCCATCTTTGTTAATGCAAATACATTTTCTGGAAATTGCAAAGAAACTGTTGATTAAGATTTAAATTAAAAATCTATAGGGGAAGGCTAGTATAACCTCTGAGGGTTGTTTTTCACTCAATTGCTTATTTTTTCAGAAAGGAATATGGTTTATAATTTGACATTAGCATGAATCAAAGAAAAATAAGATGAGGATTCCAAAGTATCAAAACTATAAAGGCAAACTAAACCTTTTCTGTTTTTAATGTGAATAGTTTGGGGAAGGGAGAAGAGAAAAGAGCAATGAGCTGCCTGTTCCTGAGGCAGTGCTTTGTTGACTACTGAGAGAAACAAGCCAGGCACTGAAGCCAAGACATGGGAGGGAACATGGCTTTGGTTTGTGCTTTGATTTCAAGCTAAAATTTTTATAGATTAATGGAAGTGAAGGATTAGTTAGGAGGTAATGGATTGTACCTTAAACATTTATCTCTGCACTTCTTTATTCTAAATTATCATCTTTAAAATAGTGGTAGCTAAACTCAACTACTCAAAAGCAAAGCTTATTTTTATATAAAAATAAATACATAGAAAAATAATAATTATATCATGGAGACACAAGAAGAATACTATGACTTAGAAATCCTAGAGAATGGTTCTCTAATTTTAGCTTTTCCTTTTGGAACTAACAGAAGTAGGAGCTATTGTTACCTGGTGGCAGTGTTTCTAGGTAGAGAAATAATCTCTTTGAAAAAATATTAACTTCTGAAATATAGAATCTAAAAGTAAAGACATGAAGTGATGTCTCATGGATTGCCAAGACATATCTTTTTTGCCTGGGTTGAATGATGATGTGCTTGTCTGAGGTCTCCCTTCATTTACTTTCCCCCCGCCACCACCCAAATCAGTTAAATCTGAAAGCATCATTGTAATGATCTAGCCTAAAGTTAAGTATGTTTACTTGACTTAGGTGAGAACTCTACAAAGTAACTGGAGGGTCAACTTGTAGAGCAGTTAATTGGTTCATTAAATAACTACTTAATTTAATTAAATAAAACTCAATTAATAGGGATGTAAAGTGGATGATTTAATGATTTCATCCATATTGCAACCAAACTGAATGGCCATGTGGCGCACATATTTATTGCTCAGTGACTGGCCATTAAGACAAGCAAGGGAGTTAGATCAATATGGTGTAGTAGGACGATGCACAGCTCACCTCCCCCCAACAAACACATCAAAAATACATCTACTTGTGGAACAATTCTCAATGAAAACTAACTGAAGACTGGCAGAAAGACTCCTGTACAACCAAGGCTGTAAGAAAGATCCACACAGAATTGGGTAGGAAGGAAAGTAAAGCAATCAGGTCAGGACCTGTGCCCCTGAGAGGGGTCTTACAGGAAATGGGAGATTACATGAGTGGAGATCCCTGAGGAATGAGCAGTTTGATCCACATATTGGGCACCCCAACCATGAGGTCCAACAAAGGGAAGATGAGACCCCTTGGCTTATTGAAGAGCCAGTGGGATTAACAGTAAGGCTATGGGAAGCCTGGACTCTACTCGGGAGGAGCACATTTGCACTTCCTTGCCCCCCAGTGCAGGGCAGAGAGTGTGGCTTGATAATGCAGGGGTGGCTGACTAGTTTCCTGCTACTGTCCCAGCACATGCTCTGGCCTGAGCTGAGCGAATGCTCCAGCACCTCTTGCCTCATGTGGCAGCTCCACACTGAAGCAAGAGCTGCCGTGACTAGGGAACAACCTCTGCCATGAGATGCTGAGGTGGCTCAAACGCGAAGTGGTGTCTGAGCAGGGAGGGGGCAGCCATTGCTGGCATTTACACTGGTGGTGCATCAGAGACAGTTGAGATATCTAAGGGCCACAGGACTTTCACAGCCCAGTGCCCCAGACCTCACCAAGTGCCCAAGCCAGCTCTTCTTGCTCCAGTGTTGCTGGGAGTGGGGAGAGCTCACACTTCAAGGGAACTGAGCCATCTTGGACCCGACCCTCAGGGCTTCTGCTCCAGGAACTTGTGACCTGACCCCACCCAATAGGGTGGTGATGGCCACTGACCAAAGGAGGAGCCCCAGAGCACACCAGGCTCTGGTTCTAGCCACTCCATCTCAAGTTCCACCTCCCACCAAGGTGACATCTTCCAGCGCACCCTGAGGAAAGACACAACTTGTGTTCATGTAAAATTCAGCTCTCCCACCAAAGCCACTAGGCACGTACAGACTGTATAGGGACACTCCCACATAAGGACACACCTTCAAGACTGCAATAGGTAACTGTTCACCTAATTTCATAGAGACATAGAAAGTTCATTAAAATTAGAAGATGGAGTAATTTGTCTCAATTGAAAAAGCAAGAGAAAATGCTTGTAAAAAGCAAGTAATAAAACAATTTACTGGATTAAAAAATTCAAAACATTAGTAATAAGGATGCTAACTGAATTAGGGAAAAGAATAGATGAACACAGTGAAAATTTTGACAAGGAACTATGGAATACAAAAATAACCAGTCAGAACTGAAGAATACAATAACTGAAATGAAAAATATACTAGAAGGAATGAACAGCAGACTAGGTGATACAGAAGAATGCATAAGTGTTCTGGAATATAAAATAATGGAAATCACCCAATGAGAACAGCAAAAATAAATAAATAAACATTTAAAAATTAGAACAACTTAATGGATCTTTGGGATAATATCAAGCTTAACAACATTCACATTATAGGGGCCCAGAGGAGAAAAGAGAGAGAAGGGGATTGAAAATGTATTTAATGAAATTATGGCTTAAAACTTCCCAAAACTGAAGAAAGAAACAGATAGCCAGGTACAGGAAGCGCAGAGCAAGATGAATCCAAACAGACTCACAACAAGACATATCATAATTAAAATGGCAAAAGTTAAAGAGAGAATTCTAAAGGCAGCAAGAGAAAAACAGAGTCATATACAAGGGAACACCCATAGGCTATCAGCTGATTTTTCCACAGAAACTTTGCAGGCCAGAAATGAGTGGCATAAGCTGAGAGGGAAAAACCTGCAACCTAGGATACTCTACTCAGGAAGGTTATTATTTAGAATTGAAGGAGACATAAAGAACTTCTCAGGCAAGCAAAAACTGAAAGAGTTCAACAATACTAAACTGACGTGAAAGGCAACATTAAAGGGTCTTCTCTAAGTGGGAGAGAAAATGCTATAAGAAGTAAGTATCTATAGGAAAGGAAAAATTCCACTAGTAAAGGCAAATATATAGTAAAGGCTGAGAATCAACTACTTAAATAAGATAGCACAAAGATTAAAAGACAAAAAAATATAAAATTAACTATAACTACAGTAATCAGTACAGGGATAAACAGGAAGATGTAAAATATGACATCAAAAACACAAAATGTGGGGAAGGAAGAAAAAAATGTATATCTTTTAGAATGTGTTTGAACTCAAAGGACTGCTTGTTTAAAACTAATAGATATAGTTATGTCAACATATATGAACCCCATGGTAACCACAGGTTAAAAACATACAACAGATATTCAAAAACAAGAACAAAAAAGGAACAAAAGCATACCACTAAAGAAAATCATTAAACCACAAGCAAAGAAACTAAAAGAAGAAAAGAACAGGGAAGAACTACAAAAAACAACTGGAAAACAAGTAATAAAATGGCAATAAGTATATACCTATGACTAATTAATTTAAATATCAATGGACTAAATGCTCCAATCAAAAGACACAGGGTGGCTGATTAAATTAAAAAAACAAGACCCATCTATACACTGCTTATAAAGACTCATTTCAGAACTAAAGCACACAGGCTGAAAGTGAGGGGAAACAGATATTTCATGCAAATGGAAAAGATAAGAAAGCGGGAGTAGCAGTACTCATATCAGACAAAACAGACTTTAAGACAAAGTCTATAATAAAAGACAAAGAAGGGCATTATATAATGATAAAGGGATCAATACAAGAAGAGAATATTACACTCATTAACACTTATGCACTCAATACAGGAGCACCTAAATATATAAAGCAAATATTAAGAGACATTAAAGGGAGAAATTGACAATAATCCAATAACTGTAGGGGACTTTAACACCCCACATACATCAATGGACAAATCATTCAGACAGAAAATCAATAAGGCAATAGTGGTCTTAAATGACAACATATACCAGTTGGACAAAATACATATTTACAGGACATTCCATCCCAAAATAGCAGAATACACATTCTTTTCAAGTACATGTGAACATTCTCCAGGAGATATCATACCCTAGGCCACAAAACAAGTCTAAACAACTTTAAGCAGATAGAAATTATATCAAGCATTTTTTCTGACCACAATGGTATGACACTAGAAATCAATTATAGGAAGAAAAATGGGTAAAGCACTAACATGTGAAGACTAAACAACATGTTGCTGTAAAACCAATGGGTCAATGAAGAAATCAAAAATAAAATCAGAAAATACCTCAAGACAAATGAAAATGGAAACAGAACTTTCCAAAATCTATGGGATGCAGCAAAAGAAGTGGTAAGGGGGAAGTTTATAGTGATTCAGGCCTTCCTCAAGAAACAAGAAAAATCTCAAATAACCAACCCAAACTTCTGTCTAAAGGAATTAGAAAAAGAGGAATAAACAAAGCCCAAAGTCAGCAGAAGGAAAGAAATAATAAATATCAGAAAGGAAATAAATAAAATCAAGACAAAAAAAAAGCAATAGAATAGATCAGTGAAACCAAGAGCTGGTTTTCTGAAAAAATAAACAAAATTGATAAATCTTTAGCTGAGCTCAGCAAGAAAAAAAGAGAGGACCCAAATAAACAAAACAAGAAATGAAAGAGGAGAAATAACAACCAAAGAGATACACAAAAAAAATTGTAAGAGAATACTATGAACAGTTATATGTAAACAAATTGGACAACCTAGAAGAAATGGACAAATTTCTAGAAATATCCAACCTTCTAAGACTGAATCAGGAAGAAATACATAATCTGAACATACCGATCACTAGTAGTGAAACTGAATTTGTAATTTAAAAAAACAAAAGTCTAGGACTGGATGGCTTCAAAGGGGAATTCTACCAAACATATAAAGAAGACGGACTTGCCTGGTGGTCCAGTGGTTAAGACTCTGTGCTTCCACTGCAAGGGGCACAGGTGAAATCCCTGGTCTGGGAACTAGGATCCTGCATGCCACACGGCACAGCAAAAAATATCTATACATATATATAAAGAAGAGCTAATGCTTATCCTTCTCAGACTATTCCAAAAAATTGAAGAGTAGGGAACACTCCTAGCTTCATTCTACAAGGCCGCCATTATCCTGATACCAAAACCAAATAAAGACACTACAAAACAAGAGAATTACAAGCCAATATCTTCGATGAATATAGATGCTCAACAAAATATTAGCAAAGTGAATTCAACAACATATAAAATGGATTGGGACTTCCCTGTTGGCACAGTGGTTAAGAATCTGCTTGCCAGTGCAGGGGACACGGGTTTGATCCCTGGTCCGGGAAGATCCCACATGCTGCAGAGTAACTAAGCCTGTGTGCCAAAACTACTGAGCCTGCACTCTAGAGTCCACGAGCCACAGCTACTGAGCCCTCGAGCCACAACTACTGAACACTGTGCGCCTAGAGCCCGTGCTCTAAACAAGAGAAGCCACCGTAATGAGAAGCCCTCACGCAGCAGCAAAGACCCAATGCAGCCAAAAATAAATAAATAAACTTTTAAAATAAATAAATAAAATGGATCATGTGTGTTATTCTAGAGATGCAAGTATGGTTCAATATTCCCTAATTAATCGATGTGATACACCACATTAACAAACAGAAGGATAAAAACCACATGATCATCTCAATAGACACAGAAAAAGCATTTGACAAAATTCAACAACTACTCATGATAAAAACTCTCATCAAAGTTAGTATAGAGGGAACATATCTCAACATCGTAAAGGCCGTTTATGACAGACCCACATCTAACACCATACTCAACAATGAAAAACTAAAAGCTTCTCCTCTAAAATCAGGAACATGATAAGGATGCCCACTCTCACCACTTCTATTTAACATAGTATAGGAAGTCCTAGCCACAGCAATCACACAAGAAAAAGAAACAAAAAGCATCCAAACTGGAAGGTAAGAAGTAAAACTGTCACTATTTGCAGATGACATGATACTATACATGGAAAACCCTAAAGTCCCCACCAAAAAACTATTAGAACTAATAAATGAATTCAGTGAAGTTGTAGGATACAAGATTAATATAGAAAAATCGGTTGCTTTTCTATACACTAATAATAAAATATCAAAAAGAGAAAGTAGAAAAACAATCTTGTTTAAAATTGCATCCAAAAAATTTTAAATACTCAGGAATAAACTTAACCAAGGAGGTAAAAGAACTGTACTCTGAAAACTAAAAAACATTGATGAAGGAATTTGAAAGTGATACAAAGAAACGGAAAGATATCCCATGTTCTTGGATTGGAAGAATTAATATTGCCAAATGTTACCCAAAGCAATAGACAGATTTAACACAATCCCTATCTAAATACCAATTACATTTTTCACAGAACTAGAACAAATAATCCTAAAATCTATATGAAACTGCAAAAGACCCTAAATTGCTAAAGCAATCCTGAGAAGAAAGAACAAAGCTGGTGGCATCATGCTTCCTGATTTCAGACTATACTACAAAATTATAGTAACCAACAACATGGTAATGGCACAAAAACAGACACATAGATCAGTGAAACAGAACAGAGAGCCCAGAAATAAACCAATGCACCTATGGTCAATTAACCTATGACAAAGGAGGCAAGAATACACAACAAGGAAAAGACAATCTCTTCAATAAGCAGCATTCCATGTAAAAGAATGAAATTAGAACATTTTCTCATACCATGTACAAAAATAAACTCAAAATGGATTAAAGATCTAAATGTATAACTGGAAATCATAAAACTCCTAGAAGAAAACATAGGCAGAATACTCTCTGACATAAATTTTAGCAATATTTTTTTGGATCTGTCTCCTAAGTCAAAGGAAACAAAAGCATAAATAAACAAATGGGGCCTAATTAAGCTTAAAAACTTTTGCACAGCAGAGGAAACCACCGGCAAAATGAAAAGACACCTACTGAATGGGAAAAAATATTTGCAACTGATATGACTGATAAAGGGTTAATATCCAAAATATATAGACAGCTCATACAACTCGATATCAAGAAAACAAACAATCCAATTAAAAAATGGGCCAAAGACCTGAATCAACTTTTTTCCAATAGACATTTTTTTCATGTCTTAACAGGCACATGAAAAAATGCTCAACATTGCTAATCATCAGAGAAATGCAAATGAAAACCACAAGGAGATATCATCAAATGGCTATCATCAAAACTCTACAAATAACAAGTCTTGGCAAAGATGTGGACAAAAGGGAACCCTAAGCACACTGTTGGTACAATTGTAAATTATTTCAGCCACTATGGAAAACAGTATGGAAATTCCTCAAAAAAACCTAAAAAACAGAACTACCATATGGTCCAGCAATTCCACTGCTAACGTATATCTGAAGAAAACAAAAACACTAATTTGGAAAGATACATGCACTCCAATGCTCACAGCAGCATTATTTACAATAGCCAAGATATGGAAGCAACCTAAGTACCCATCAACAGATGAATGGATAAAGATGTGGCATGTATATGCAATGGAATATTACTCAGTTATAAAAAAATGAAATTCTGCCATTTGCAACAACATGGATGGACCTAGAGAGTATTATGCTTAGTGAAATAAGTCAGAGAAAGATAAATACTCTGTTATCATTTATATATGGAATCTAAAAAATAAAACAAACAAATGTGTATAACAAAACAGAAACAGATGCACAGATATAGAGAACAAACTAGTGGTTAACAGTGAGGAAAGGGAAGGAGGGACAGGAGAGTTAGGGATATGGGAATACGAGACACAAATTATTCTGTATAAAATAAGTAAGCAACGAGGATATACTGTACAGCATAGGGAAATACAACCATTATTTTGTAATAACTTTATATGGATTATAATCTATAAAAATATTGAATCACTGAAAAAAAGACAAGAAAATAATGAATATGGAACTTACCTATGAAGACTCTAATATGACATTGTGAGGGCTTCCATTAGTGACCAAAAGCATATATATAGGTCAGGATTTTCTCTTTCTTCTATATTACTTTTCCCATACCACATAACTTTCAAATCACAAGTTAGGACTGAACTGTTTAAGGTTCAAAATTAGTGCTGAAATTTAGGCTGCCTACTAATTTTTGGTTGTCCCTTCAATAGTAAACCCAAGATCATATACAAGAAAAAAAAAAACAACTAAATACCTAAACTGAAGTCATACTGTGTCAGGAATTTTGACTTACAGCATTAATTTAATCTTCACAATCATCCAGCCTGGAAAGTATTATTATCCCCATTGTCTAGAAGAGGAATTTCAGGCTAGGAGAAGTTAAGGAATCAGTCAAAAATACATGGGTATTAGGTGACAGAAGCAAGAGTCTCCTCCAACCACTCCCCTTCTCCAGTAGTTTTAAATTTTACATTTCAAAATAGAAATATCTTTTTTTCTGATGACATGATCATTGTAAAAATTAAAAGCATTCAAAGTTAAAGGATCACCTCTCTGTCAATTTACACACATACATACAAACATACACGCACACCTCCAAAACTACCATACAGCAATCATGGCAGCTTCCCTCTAGTATCGCTGACTGTTAAATTCTTTTCATTTTTATTGAGCTGTAGTCAAATCTGCTCACTAAGACTACGCAGATAAATAACATTTTCCTTCTATGTTGAAAGCTTTTCCAATATTGTATTTGAAAACAATTCTCATGCCCCAACTTAGAATATTTTTTCTTTAGGTTTAACATGCCCAGTTCCTTCAACTCTCTCTCTCGCAAATGAAAGCATTTCCAGATCTATAATTTTCCTGGATTACTTCCTGGAATTGAACATAATATTCCAGATATAGATTGATCAGCTGCAGAATATATAACTCTCTTAATTTGAACACTCCATTTTAAAGCACTTTCTTGAGCATATGACTTTTTTTTTTTTTTTTTGTATGAGTATCCAGAACAGACTTCATATACATGTTTATTTTTTTCTGAGAAATATTAAAACAAATGTTAACAGCTGTATTAGGGCATAACTGACATACAGTAAATTGGACATATTGAAAATGTACAGGTTAAGTTTTTTTTTTTTTTTAACATCTTTATTGGAGTATAATTGCTTTACAATGGTATGTTAGTTTCAGCTTCACAACAAAATGAATCAGTTATATATATACATATGTCAGCATATGACTTTTAAGACTAAAATCTAAGTGTTCATTTACTTTCTGGGCATCTATATAAAATTTTTTACTTTTAATGAGTTTATAGCCAACTGAAAACCCTAAGCAATTTTGCCAGATCTTCTTCTTTCTATATTTAAACATTGTTTGTCTTAATCTAAGTATGTATCCTCTATGTTAACTGAATCAGTTCTATGATCTATTATATTAGTTATCCCTTCCAGGTTATGTCATTTCCAATTGAACCCATTCACCTCCTATGTCTTCAGGTCACTAATAAAATGTCAATCAGGTCAGGACAAAATTCACAGCCCTGAAATTTGTCACTCAAAACACCCTTCCAACTCGATATCAATCCATTAATCAACTGCTTTGTGTACCATGCAATGGTGCAATAGATAAAAATCGCTCATGGTATTGGTATTTTGAATTAGCTTAAATTCCCCATATTTTAAACAATGATTGTAGCATAAAATATTATAAAATTATACACTGGTTGTAATCAAAATGACACATGGGCCATCATTTTTTTGTTCCTAGACATGTATTTATTACAGAGTACATTAGAAAAATTATCACTGGTACTTTACAGAAACCTGTGTCCTTACAGCTATTTTATTTTAGGATGAGGTTAAGTTTAAATTAAAAAAATCAGGTGACAAAGAAAAATGTTAGGTATATAAAAGTAGACATAGTATGTGAATATGGAGAAAAACATAAAGGTACTAAGCAAATGACTAAAAGTAGAGAAACTCTGGCATAGAGTTTTATAGTTTTCAATACACAAATACATCATCTGACCCACATAAAACTACAATAGAGAGTACATGAGGGACATCATCAAATGCCTTACAGAATATACAGCCATTATTCTCAGTCAATAAGTTTCAAGAAACATAGGAAAAGAGTTTCACACAATTTTAACTTGTCCTAAGTAAACATTTACAGGTTCCTAGGAATCAACATCTGCCTCTAATTCTCTATGAAAGTAGGCAAGGTTAAAATATAACAGAAATACATTTAAATAAAAATAATTTTCAGTATTTTTCCTAAAGTGCTCTCAAGCCATCTGTCTAATAATCTGCTCTACAATTGTGTATGGCCTAAAGCTTGTGAGTCTATGATTTCTAGGTAGGCTTTTATACCAACTGTAAAAATCAGGACATTGCCTATCTCCAGTCTTTTGACACTTCTACTATCCAAATTTCCTCCAAGATACCTGGCAATAGTTCCTAAATCGTAGATGGATTTTTTCTTTTTTTTTTTTTTGCTACTCTAGCATGCATGTATTTCATCTGACCCTAGGGACTTGAATTTAGACCATCTGCATGCTCTCACCAATCAGTCAATAAATATTTTGAACATTCACTAAGTATTGAGCAATACATGTAAAATTGTTTCCCCTGGGGAACTCACACAGGGAAGAAAGATATGTAAATAAATACATATTTATTTCAACATAAGTGCTGCAACAGAAATATGTACAGAGTGCCACGTGTATACAGAGGAAAAACTATCCACCTGTGCATGGCTTTTAAAAGGTGGAGATATGTGAGTTCAGTCTTAAAGACTGTCCATGAATTTCCCAGGCAAACAGGGGCATTCAAACAAAAGGATTAGTAAGTCTAATATTCAGGAAACACTAAGAAGTTCGGCAAAGCTGGAGCTCAAAAAGCATAATGGAATAGACAGATGAGATGAAAGAAAAGCCCAAAACATACCATGAAGGGCATTACGTGCCATCGTAAGAAGTCTGAACTTAATTCTATAAATTATAGAGAACCAAAAAAATTTTTTAAGCATGGAATGATAAGATTTATTTTTAGAGAAATAATTGGTGGGAGTAAAGAAGCTGTCTTCTTTACTTGATTGGAGGGTGAGAGGAGAAAATGTATGCCAAGAAGCAGCAAGAATTTTTAAGGAGGCTGCTGAGATAATGCAGCAAACATTGAGGGCCAGAATCAAGGTGCTGTCCTATGCTATTTGAGCTTTCAATTTCTCATCAACATATTCTTCTTCCAATTTAATAATTAGTTTTGAAAGAAGAGGTGAAAACTATATGGGGGACTAATTCTAGTATTTCTCCATTACCTATTAATGTTAGAATTTTCCCCAAGTGAGAATTATCTACCACCTTCTTTTATTCTATTTATTCTAAATAGAATTACAAATATTTACATTTATTCTAAAAATATGCAAAAAGTTTTAAACAATCAAAAGCTAATATTTTGTTAGAATTTTCTATATGCTTCAGATTATTCTAGGCTTTTATCTTTCCTGACACTATTATTACAGGTTTCTGTTACCCTTCTCTTCGAATTTGACTACATATATGTGGTAAAATTTGCTAGATTCTATCCCCCACCTGCCATATGTTTCTGCCTCCATCTAATTTACTAATAGACCTCCCAGATTCTAGGCAGAAATGCATATATCCACACTAGAATTTGGATTTCCCAGCCTTCACTATAGCTAGGTGTGACCATCTGACTAATTTTGGCCAAGGGAAATAAAAGGAACTAGTATGTGCAACTTAAGAGTATCCTTATAGTATGGAGACATGCCCTTCTTCCCTTCCTCCTTCTCGATGGCTGAAATATAGAAGTGATGGCTGGAGCTGGGACAGCTATATTAGACCATGAGGTGACCTTGAAAATAATGTCTACATGCGGCAGAACCACAAAAAAGGCTGGGTCCATAAGAACATTATAGAGCACAGACACTGGGCCAGTCCTGGACTACCCACCAACAGATTTTAACAGAAAAGAGAAATGAATTTCTACCCTGTTTAAGCTACTATAACTTTAAGTTCCTAGCAGCCAAACCTAATCCCTAAGTGATAAGTATCTCTTCTTTTAAATTTTTATCTCTTCCATCTTCTTTTTAAAGATAATAAAGTGTAAGTAGAAGATAAGGTAAAAACATCAATGGCATCCTTCCTTCATATCACACAATTCTTGTGTACCACATAAGTTTATTTGGTGCATTTTTTTTCTTCCTTCACTGGAGTAATCTCAAATTGTAAAGTTAACGTGTCATTTGAAGGCCTGTCATTATTACCAAGCTGTCATTTCTTTTATTTTTTTCTTCCAGTTTTATTGAGATATAATTGACATACAGCACTGTATAAGTTTGAGATGTACAACATAATGCTTTGATTCACATACATCATGAATGATTATCATAATAAGTTTAGTGAGCATTCATCATCTCATATAGATACAAAATTAAAGAAATAGAAAAAAAAATTTTCCTTGTGATGAGAACGCTTAGGATTCACTCTCTTAACAACTTTTATATATAACATACAGCAGTGCTAATTATATTTATCATGTTGTACATTATATCCTTAGTACTTATTTTTCGTAACAGGAAGTTTATACCTTTTGACTGCCTTCATCCAATTTCCCCGCCCCCCATTTCTCCTCCCACTTCTGGTAACCACAAATCTGATCTCTTTTTCTATGAGTTTGTTTGTTCATTTGTTTATTTTTGAAGTATAATTGACCTACAATACTGTTAGCTCCTATTACACAACATAGTGATTCAATATTTCTATACATTTCAAAATGGTCACCATCATAAGTCTAGTTCCAATCTGTCACCATACGAAGATATTACATAATTATTTACTATATTCCCCCCACTGTACATTTCACACCCATGACTCATTTATTTTGCAACTGGAAATTTGTACCTCTTAATCTCCCTCACCTATTTCATTCCTCCTCCTGCTCCTCTTCCCTCTGGCAACCACCTGATTGTTCTGTGTATTTATAACTCTGTTTCTGCTTTGTTACATTTATTTATTTGTTTTGTTTTTTAGATTCCACATATAAGTGAAATCATACAGTATTTGTCTTTTTCTGTCTGACCTATTTCAGTTAGTGTAATACCCTCTAGACCCTCCTTGCTGTTTCATGTGGCAAGATTTGATTCTTTTTATGGCTGAGTAATATTCCGTTTTATATATATATATATATGTGTGTGTGTGTGTATATATATATATATATATATATATATATATATATCTCACATCTTCTTTATCCATTAATTTATTGATGGGCACTTATGTTGCTTCCATATCTTGGCTATTGCAAATAATGCCCTAATGAACATAGGGGTGCATATATCTTTTTGAATTAGTGTTTTTGTTTTCTTTGAATAAATACCCAGAAATGGAATTGCTAGATTGTATGGTAGTTCTATTTTTAATTTTTTGAGGACTCTCCATACTGTTTTCCATAGTAGCTGCACCAATTTACATTCCCACTAACAGTATACAGGGCTTCCCTTTTCTCTACATCCTTACCAATACTTGCTATTTGTTGCCTTTTTGATAATAGCCATTCTGACAGGTGTGAAGTAATATCTCACTGTAGTTTTGATTTGCATTTCCCTGAAGATTAGTGATGTTGGGCATCTTTTTGTGTGCCTGTTGGTTATCTGTATGCCTCCTCTGGAAAAATGTCTACTCAGATCAACTGCTCATTTTTTAATCATGTTTTTTGGTTTTTGGTGTTTTGTTTTTGCTGTGGAGTTGTATGAGTTCTCTGTATGTATTGGATATTAACCCTTTATTAGATATATTGTTTGCAAATATCTTCGCCCATTCAGTAGGTGGCCTTTTCATTTTGTTGAGAGTTTCCTTAGCTGTGCAAAATTTTTTTAGTTTGATGTAGTCCCAGTTGTTTATTTTTGCTTTTCTTTCCCTTGCCTAGGGAGAAATATCCAAAAAAATATTACTACAACCAATGTCAAAGAATATACTGCCTATGTTTTCTTCTGGAAGTTTTAAGGTTTCAGATCTTACATTTAATCCACTTTGAATTTATTTTTGTGCATGGTGTGAGAGAATAGTCCAGTTTGATTCTTTTGCAGGTAGCTGTCTAGTTTTCCCAACCTCATTTATTGAGGAGGCTGTCTTTTCTCCACTGTATACTCTTGCCTCCTTTGTCATAGGTTAATTGACCATAAGTGTGTGGGTTTATTTCTGGTCTCTATATTCTGTTCCATTGATCTATGTGTCTTTTTCTGTGCCAGTACCATACGGTTTTGATTACTGTAGCTTTGTAGTATAGTTTGAAATCAGGGAGCATGACACCTCCAGCTTTGATCTTTCTCAATATTGTTTTGGCTATTCTGGGTCTTTTGGGTTGCGATTCTTTCTTTTAAATTCACTGGTCAAGGAAATCCACTTATCTTTTCTAAAAACTAAGAAATCTAAATTCTTAGAAAGATATGTCTAAATTGAGACTGCCTGGATTCAAATTTGGCTCTACTACTAAATTTTTGTGTGATGTTTGGAAAATTACTTAACCTTTCTAAGCCTCAGTTTCTTCATCTGTCTGGGATAAGAGTTGTGAGAATTAAATGAGATATTCAATATAAAACACTTACTACAGTGTCTTGTATATTAGTAACTCTTCAATAAATAAGAACGATCACTACTTAGCATGACGTAGTGGTCCAGACATTCCCTCATTCCCTTTCTCTTTGGCTTTACAAACTCCAAAATGACACGGTCCCTGTTATCCATGGTCTTTCACACTTTCACACTTCAAGCAGTTTTCTCTCATTGATCAGATTATGCTCAGACTACAGGTTTATTTCACTGCTTCCTCAGCTTTTTGAAAAACAAAAAAATTCAAAGCACACTACCATTCTTTTGACTTCTTTGAACAAAGTGCGTCTTTATGCCATTTCATTATTCTAATTCTAAACCGCATCCCACCTTAATCTCAAGATAATAACTACATCCTTGTCTTAACATTCCAAGTTCACTTACTTCATTACTTATGGAGACATTTAAGGCCAAAAGTGTTATTAATGACCCTCTTCCTTATGTTCTCCAGTGAAAATGCATCTTTTCCACTGTTGATCTGTCAGTGTTAGACCTGATATCCTGTATATTATTTGGATTTAAATTTTTGATAAAAATTATCTCTATCTCTATTTCAACTCCTTTTAAATTTGAGTTGAAAACTCTTTGAAAACTCTGCAGGTTTTCTTCCAGATGTTGTAAGATATATTCCAAGCTTCTCCAGGTTCCCAATTAGTCTGGAAAACCCATTTCTATCCCATGATACTATATATTCAGTCAGCTATTCACTTGTAACAGCTCCCTTTTTTTTCACCATTTGAGTTCTCTGGGATTCCAAAGTCACTTAACAACCATTCTATGTTTCTTTTGATGGTTTTGCTAATCACCAAAAGTGAGTAATTGTCAGCAGTTTCAAGGTCTTTCAGGTTTTCTATCTTCTTGGTAAATTTTCATGTAGCTATAGCCATACCCATCTTTAATAAAGAGTAAATAAACATTCACCATTAAGACTCTGCTTCCTAGGTCATTATTATAGGCTTTCTTAAACATATTAACTCCCCTGAATTTTTAATGCCAATTTTTAAATATGAAAATAATTTCAGTGAGGCTTCCAGCTGCAGAGCTAATAAGTAATTTAACCATAATTAAAAAGCAGTGCTCTTTTTGCTTTACCACAGTATCACAGAACTTAAACTCCTGACCCCAAACTCTTAAAATCTAGTTAGAGACTAAAAGTAATACATATATAATAATATAATAAACTTTAAGACTATAAATTATATTATGCTAATTTGTAAAAATCATTATGAACTAAATAAGGTCAGTACTAAAATATGAACACAATACTAGGAAAAAGAGATTTGCACAGCTTAAAGAGATTAGGAATGATTTCATGAAGAAGTTGAAATGTTAACTGTGAATTTAAGAATGGTCAGCATTAAATAGGCAATAGCTTAAGGGAAGGTTTTCCAATAAAGTTAAGGCATATACTAGGAATATCCATGACACATTCCTCAGAGAGTGACTACACCAGCCTAACAGAGAAGGAGGCATGTTTTATCACCAATGTTGTTTTCTAAGTAGAAATGACTCAAGTATGGTGGACCTTGAGTGTCAGACATCGGAGTAAGCAGGGCACAGCAGTGTTTCCCTAATTGAAACTCTACAGGCATAGCCCCAATAGTCCACAAGGTTTTCCACAAGAAATTTTTTTTTTTAATGGGGCCATACCACATGGCATGCAGATCTTAGTTCCCCGACCAGAGATCAAATGCGGGCCCCCGCAGTGAAAGCGTCAGTCCTAACCACTGGACCACCAGAGAATTCCCTCCAAAAGAATTTTAAAATTTTGTGTTTTCATTTATTTGATTGTCTAAGTAAATATTTATAATTGATAGATTTATCCCTATGACTACCTCAATACCAAGTACTGACAAGAGATTTCAGTACCCACATCTTGTATGTATGTGCCTATATTGTTGCTAACTACTTTAACTATTGAGGTTTCCTGAGAACGAAACAGAACCTGATTCAAGACATAAATTATATATTCACATGAAACAAGGTCAAAATGGTGTCATAGAGTAGTGTATGAATAAAGGTTCTGAGACAACTCAAGTGGAAAAAAAAATGACATCACAAAGTGACATAGGCATAGCAAATGCAAAAAAAATCTATAAAACCAATACTATATTCACATGGTGACAGAGTTTGGTTTCAGCGAAACATTATATGTCTTATTAAATTTTGCTAATTGAAATTTTGCTGAATTTTGAGCTTCATTTATATTAAATATATAAATTTGTTTTTATGCTTGTACAAGAACTACAAATATAAGAGGATTATATATAATTTTCTATTTATTTTAATTTAATAAAAAATAGGGCTTCCCTGGTGGCGCAGTGGTTGAGAGTCCACCTGCCGATGCAGGGGACACGGGTTTGTGCCCCAGTCCGGGAAGATCCCACATGCTGCGGAGCGGCTGGGCCCGTGAGCCATGGCTGCTGACCCTGTGCGTCCGGAGCCTGTGCTCCGCAACAGGAGAGGCCACAACAGTGAGAGGGCTGTTTACCGCAAAAAAAAAAAAAAAATTTAAGTCAGCATTGGACATCTATGAAAAAATTTCTTGTCTTTAAAAAGTGGTCTACCTAAGGGACTAGGAAGATTATATATCTTGATCTGAATGGTAGTTACCTGGATGAACAGATATTTACAAATCCTTTGAACTGAACACAATATTTGTGTTTCACTCTAACTCTATTATACCTCAATGAAAAAGTGAAAAAATGAAACTCAAATAAACAAATAAATAAAAGTAGTCTGTATATTTCTTGAGTTTGAGGAAACACTGCTCAAAGCTTTAGAACATACAGATTTAGCTCCTGTTGCAATTCTGCCACTTACCAGCTGAGTAACCTGAGACAGACTTCTTAACCAGTACAAACTCCATTTTCTTCATCTGTAAAATGAGGATAATAACAGATCCTTGCAAGATGTTGTGAGGGTTATAGGGAAATTTTGCAGGTAAAATACAAAACAATAGACCTAATATATAACGGTGCTCACTAAACAATAGTGATAAAGGAAGGAAGGGAGGAAAGGAGGGAGAGGGAAGCAAGCAGGCTTTGGCTTAACATGATACACACATGCATACATGTATAGTCACACACAACCACGTACACATGATTTTGAAGGTTTTGAGCAAAGGTGGAAGATGATGAAAGCAGTCCTTTAAAAACTGCCTGCAAAAAAAAAAAAAAAAAACTGCAATCTGACAGTGTTATTAAGGAAGAGTTAGAGTAGAAACCAGAGTGTAGGAGGTCTACTAAAATTCATCATAACTTTCAATAACCAAATTGCATAAATCAGTAAATTACATATCCTGCAGTGAGCTTTTTAGAGAGCTTCAAAAACTATTCAGTCTATCTGGATTTTCCTTCAAGCTTCAAAAAGCATTTATTAAGTACCTATTTGCTGCAGAAGTAATAAAAATGGTAATGATTCTGCTTTCCCAGGAACTTATGAGCTAAATGAATAGATACATTAAACAAATCAATAAAGTAGAAAAATTACGTACTCATTTTAGATTCAAGTAAAAAAAGTAATGGCTATGGACTTTAAAAACTCAGGATATCCATTCTCAACACTGCTCAGATGCCAAAAGTGGTATGGGGGTGTGGGGGGTAGGGTTATATTTCAGATAAGGTGGTCAGCAAAGGTCTCTCTGAGAAGATGACATCCACATAGAAGTAGATGAAGAAGCTAGCCAAATGCATGTTCGGAGGAAGAACACTCCAGGCATATGGAAAGAATTAAGCCTTTTGTGTTCAAGGAAAAGGAAGGAGCAGAATGAGCTAAAGAAAAGGAATAGCAGAAAAATGGTATCAAAGGAATAGTGAGGGACAGATCAAGGGGAACAAACAGACCACGATAAGAACACTGAATTTAATTCTAAATGAGATGAGAAACCATTGGAGAATTCTTAGCAAAGGAGTAACCTAATCTAACTTGAGTTTTTCAAAGGATTACTCTGGCTGCTGTTTTAAGAAGGAACTGTAGGGAAAAAGGACAGAGGTGGGGAGAACATTTGGTAAGGGGATTCATATAAGTAGAGAGCACACTGGCTTTCTTCTCTTCTCTCAGTGGAAGAGCCCTTAAAGAACCACTCTTAAGGACTGGGAGAACCTTAGAGAAGGAGAGACAAACATCTCACTTCCAGGGGTGGGGTTTTGCTGAACCACAAAATCCAGAGGCCCATCTTGATGTGACCACCAAGGCTGGAACTCTGAGAGAGTGAACTGATATGTGACCCCTAGCATTTTGGGAGTATTTGAGAACAGGAAGATGTATACTTGCCTCCCACCTGAAGATAATAAGGTGTCTGGAGCTACCCATGATGGCAGCAAGGAGAGAAGGAAGCAAAGGGGAAACAGCCTACACTTCCCTACTGTTGAAACAAGGATGTGAGTTCCTGTGGGCCAATGGGAGACCACAGAAGATAACCAGGCTCAAGCTACTCCTCATAAACTAATTTTCTGCCAGATAGAGAAACCCAGGAGAAAGAGGGAGAAGGTATACCCCTACGGACAGGGACTGAGGTTGGGTCATAAGAGCTCAGCTTGAATACACTCGTTGCACAGTAGCTTCTTTATTAGGGGGCAACTACAGCCAGATTACACGTAAGATTTTTCACTTTTTCCCATACTCTCCCTTTTTCACTTTTTCCTATACTCACGTTCCTCTCACCATCTACCCTCAAGGTAACAGAAAAGGTAGGAAAGGAGTAAAAAATAAAGAGATCTAGTGAAAGAAGAGGTTCTGCCCCCACGTTTCCTTATTTCATGAACCCTAACCTCTGCTGTACTGCTCCATAAGTATGTTGGAAAAAAATCATACCCAGAGAATTGGCTTCAGGGCCATTACTTCTCATTTCTCATTATAACCTAACTTACATTATAAGGACTCAAGGTAGTTTGCATAATACTTATAGACAACATGATAGCCAATTCAGAAATGAACTTTTTTCTAAACAGAACATATGGAAAGAAGGTCATTCCTGTCTTCCATCTAAATGTTACTGTCTTTATTTGATTTTGACAGAAATTCATCTGCAGCTGCTTGCATAAAGTATAACAATGATCTGTTTGTACCTGTGGGGAGACAAAAAAATGAGGCTTTAGAGTTTCAGTTACTCAGTATCCATGTACAGAGTCATATAAATAAATGATAGATGGATAAATGATATATGGAGAATACATAAATGATAGAGGATATTGATGATTATAGTATAGATTAAAATATATTACTTGAATGAATGTAGATTAATTCATTCAACAAGTACTTAACTGAGTATTTACTATGTGGTAGGCACTGAGTATTCAGTGGATTCCTTACAATCCAAAGAGAGAGGTAGGTATTTTAAAAGTAAACACAAATTATTATACAATTCTGAACTCAGATACATGCTATAAAGCAAAAGAACAAGATGTAGTGATGGAGAACTCTTTACATTTGGGGCATAGGGGAAACTTCTCTGAGCAAATGACATTTAAGCTGATAACTAAAAAGGAAAAAAAGGAACCAGCAGATGAAGAGTTGGAGCAAAGGCCCTGATGTGGAAAAGAATTTGGAGTTTGCCAGAAATTTAAAGAGAGCCAGTATGACAGGAACTTAGAATAGTGAACAACAGCATAAGATAAAGTTAGATGGAAGGTCGAGCATGTACCTTATGGACTTGAGACTTGTTAGACTTTCCTAAGCACTTGTTTGAATTTTATTCCAAGTGTAATGAGAAAACTTTGATGGGTTTAAACTTTGAAGACCCACATTTAAAAAGATCACCTGGGCTGAGGGCAGTGTGGGAGAATGGACTGAATAAGAGGCAAAATAGAGAAATGTGAGGAGACTATTGCAAAAGATACCGATGTCTTGAATTAGATGGTAGCAGTGAAAGTGAAGAAAACTAAGCCCCTTTTCCTTCTGATTCTACTTGCTTGTGAGGGATAAGCTCATGACAGCTTTAACTGCCACTTCTATGCTGATGACTCCCAAGTCTATCTCCCTGGATGCAACTCTTTCCTTAAACTCACAACACTACCAGTGCCTCCCCATATCCAATTGCTTAATGGACACTTCCTTTCAGATAGCAAAAATTCAAATGGAATTCTTCATCTTCCCCTCCAAACCTGCTGCCTTCCTGACTTCTCATCATTCTCCCCATCACTTGGAATCAAAACTTTGGCATCACTTTTGATGTCTGTCTCCCTTTCTCTCCATCTCCCATGCCCAGGATACTGAAGCATTAAGTATACATGCTCTGGAGTCATAATACTTAGGCCAATGGATTGGAACAGACAGGACATTTACCTGGTACATAGTTGCCATTGCTATGCTCTAGATTGCACACTATATTGCAGGAATTTTTTAAAATTTCGACTCCTGTATGCCCTGGAACGTGTGGGAATCCTAGCTGATCACACAGCAGTTTCAGGTACAGTCTGTCCACATCAAATAAACACAGAAACACTAAGAGAATGGATATCTGATCCTCCTTGGTTATGTTGAGAGGAAAACTATTATTTCCTAAGCTGACTACAGTTTTCTCAATGAATAGTATGCAGATTACCACAGTCCTTCTTACACTGCAAAACAGTCATATAAATAGAGAACTTGCTGGCCCTGAAGGAAGATGACCTATTTTTCGGTTTTGGTTTTTCAAGAAAATCTAAAAACCAACACAGCTAGAGTTAGAACTGAAGGTTCAGAAAGGACTGACAGAGTCTTGGTAGTTATAAGTGAGAAAGGGTGAGATCACCAAGGAAGAGCACTCTGAGAGAGACTAACCAATGATTAAACATAGTACCTGCACATAGTAGAGAGGAGGAGGAAATAGAATCCATGAAGGATTCAGAGCAGCAAAGGTCAGACAAGAAGCTAATGATCCTTCCAGACCCACTCTCCACCTGCTCTGTGGGGAAAGAGGTATACATATGAACCTATATGGTTAATATCTACGAACTCTCTTTTCCTCCTGGTTTGTTAGGTACAGTTAATGGGATGTGCACCAGCAAAGATACATCAAAAGAGAGAGAGGTTGAGGTATTTATCCCTCTGAAAGGCTTCCATGGACTGGACTTTCACCCTCAACTAAATGCCACAGCTCCTTATAGCAGCAGGCCATTGTTATGACACCCAGATTTTTGTACTATCTCCCTACAACCTGCCCCTACACTTTATAAATTGCCACCTTATGAAATGAGAGTAACCATGAAAAAAAGGAAAATTTGAATTACATGCTTAAAAAGCTAGCTGTTCTTTTGTTGGGTGTGGCAAGAAGAGATCTCCTGTAGACATCCTTATCCCTATCCTGGTTTCTTTTAGGGGGCTGATTAAATAGTGTTTACACCTATTTGAGCTGACTCCAAGGAAGCAAGCAAGGACCTGACTACGTCATCTCAGGAAAGAGTTCTACTCATGTCTAAAATAATTGGGGGATGAGGAGTGGAGTGGAAGAGTGGCAAAGAATCACCAAGGGGGCCAACCTTCTTTTACTATTTTGAGAGACATGAGATTTTCAAGCTCAGCAAGCCTCCCATTCTGCAGTAAACCTAATTAAAGTAAACAGAATTTTAAAATGAACCAAACCCAGTTAGGCAGTAGGAGCTAACATTCCTCTTCAATTATTATATGAGGTCACATCTCACAGTTGTGTACTGGACACCTTCTCCTTTATCTGTCTTCCCACTCACTGCCCTTCTCAGAGTACTCAAGAACAGAGAGACCCCAGACCATCGACGGTCTGAGCCAGTCCAAATCTTCTTAGCCAGTCTCTCTTGCCCTGTGCACAAACAGATGCTATTATACCACAAGGTCAACTCACAACATGGAGCTGAGAGATAGCAAAGGTGGCAGCTGAAGACAGAGACACACAGGGAGAGGGTCGTGCATTTTTTAATGCTAATTCTGTAGCCGGGCTGATACTTCTTGGCAGTTTATAAACTTGTGATATGACTGTTGAGACTATTGTACATCTGAAAATGGAGAATTGCTACTATCTTCATAACAAAAGAAACTGTTCCTGCCAATAATGTCATGTTTATCCTAAGAAAAGTTGTGGGTTTTGAGTGTGGGGGGTAAGGGAGATCAGATGTAGCAAATGAAATATGCTATAATTCTTATGTAAATGCTGCTAAAGGAAAGGTCTGGTAAAACTATAGTACAACTCAAACACAGATATCATAGTGCATGTCAGTCTAAAAGTAGGCTGGAAAAAAATTTTTGATGTTTTTTAAAATATAACTTATGGTACATTCAAGGGATGCATCTGAAGGCTTGGAAATCTATATAATGTTTGTTAGATAATTCATAATAATTATAATGTATATATAATAATATTAACACACCTCTTTCAGAAATGGAAAGATTTTGTAATAAATATAATGACATGGAAGAACTGAATATAAAAATAAACTAAATTTCATAAATGTATATAAAATGTTTCACCTCTCAAATACTTTTTTTCTTTTTACTTCTTATGTCCATTCTTAAAACTCTACCATGTATAAGTTCCTAAAGGTAAAATCTATATTTATCACTCGATAAAAATGGAAATAATTAAAAGGTGATCAGAAAAAATGTTAACTACTTGGGAATTAAGATTCATGCTTAATTGACAAAGGATTAATCACCAAAATATACAAGCATCTCATGCAGCTCAATATCACAAAAACAAACAGCCCAATCCAAAAATGGGCAGAAGACCTAAATGACATTTCTCCAAGAAGACATACAGATGGCCAACAAATACATGAAAATATGCTCAACATCACTAATCATTAGAGAAATGCAAATCAAAACCACAATGAGGTATCACCTCACACCAGTCAGAATGGCCATCATCAAAAAAATCTACAAACGGGCTTCCCTGGTGGCGCAGTGGTTGAGAGTCCACCTGCCGATGCAGGGGACACGGGTTCGTGTCCCGGTCTGGGAAGATCCCACATGCCGCGGAGCAGCTAGGCCCGTGAGCCATGGCCGCTGAGCCTGCGCGTCCGGAGCCTGTGCTACGCAACGGGAGAGGCCACAACAGTGAGAGGGCTGTTTACCGCAAAAAAAAAAAAAAAAAAACAGCTGATGGATAAAGAAGATGTGGTACATATACACAATGGAATATTACTCAGCCATAAAAAGAAACAAAATTGAGTTATTTGTAGTGAGGTGGATGGACACAGAATCTTTCATACAGAGTGAAGTAATAAGTCAGAAAGAGAACCTAGTGGCAGGGCAGGAATAAAGACGCAGATGGAGAGAACAGACTTGAGGGCACAGAGGGGGAAGGGGAAGCTGGGATGAAGTGAGAGAGTAGCACTGATGTATACACACTACCAAATGTAAAATGGATGGCTAGTGGGAAGCTGCTGCATAGCACAGGGAGATCAGCTCGATGCTTTGTGACTACCCAGAAGGATGGGATAAGGAGGGTGGGAGGGAAGCTCAAGAGGGAAGGGATATGGGGATATATGTACACATATAGCTGATTCACTTTGTCATACAGCAGAAACTAACACAACATTGTAAAGCATTTATACTCCAGTAAAGATGTGAAAAAAAAAAAGATTACATAGCACACACACACACACACACACACACACAAAAATAAAGGTTATACTCCATTTAAAAAAAAAGATTCATGCTTCTAAATAACTGTTAGATCAAAGAAGAAATTAGAACTGAAAGTTTCTAGAAAGCATGGAAAGATGAACCCTTCACACTATTTATTAAGCCAATGAACATTTACTGAGAACCTGCAATGGCAAAGAAAGCACTTTGCCAAGCATGAAGGGATGTGAAGAAAAATATGACAGTCTTCCAATGTCAAGCCAGCACAGACTCTAGTGGAAATATATGCTAAGGACTGTGGGAATCCAGAAGAAAGAATCATTAATTCCAACTAATCAGAATACAAAATAAAAAAAGTTGCACTTGAATAAATCACTTCTTGGGGAATGTGCTGGTTTTGGTTAGATAGCGAAAGTGAAGGGAAGCAGACATTCCATGCTGCAGGAAGGCACAAAGACACAGAGGCATGAATGTGGAATGGGTGAAACACAGAAGTATAATTAAACCTGTTAGAAGTTGAGTCCATGATAGTAAGATTAAAGATTAAAATAAGTTGTGGATGGCCTTAGATCCTCAAGCTTTAAAGTGCAAAACTCTTGGAGATCTTAAAAAGAAGATTCTGTTTCAGTAGGTAAAGGGTAGGGTCTGAGATTCTGCACTTTTAAACAAGCTCCCAGATCAAGACAGTAATGCTGGTGTGAACAGTACTTTGATCTGCAAGGTAATAAAGGATTCAAGGGTGGATATCATGGAGATTTAGTGTCCTTAAAGAAAGGCAATGTAATATAGCCATTAAAATACAGTCTTTGTAATCAGACAGATAGGATTTAAATTACACTTCCTTCACTTATTAGCTGCATAACCTTTGGCAATTTACCTTTGGAGGCTTAGTTTCCTCATTTATAAAGTGAGAAAATAATTATTACCTCAAAGTATTGTTATGACTACATGAGATAATGATTGTAAATAACTTGCAAAATACAAATACACAGCAAAAAGTAAATACTCAATATGTGGTAACATTACTTCCTGAAGCCTATAATATGAGAGGACTCCTTTCCTCTGCTGTTCTCCTTAAGCATAAAATCACTAATTTTTTTTCTTTTCCTTTTTTGCTTCTTTTATATGCTAGGTATTTTCTTCATACTGTGTAACTCCCAAAAGAATCATTTGGAAACAAAAGCTATTAGATGCTTACTACATCTTCACACTATTGGAATTATTCTAAATTAGAGCTAAACTCAAAGCTTTCTTTGAGGTTTTTTATCTTTTTTAATTGCAATATAACTGACATACAACATTGTATTAGTTTTAGGTGTACAACATAATTATTTGATATATTTACATGCAAAATGATTACCAACAATAAATTTAGTTAATATCCATAGCCACACTTAGTTACAAATTTTTTTCTTGCCATAAGAACTTTTAAGGTCTACTCTCTTAGCAAGTTTCAAATATATTATACAATATAGTATTATTAACTATAGTTACCACACTGTACATTAATCACTGACTTTTCTAAACAGTCTGCTATGTGTTGGTACTTCCATGTTGCCTCCAGGAACAGACAGATAATGGAAAGGGAAAAACAAGGGGCAGGTACATGGTTAGAAGTTTTTAAATGGTTAAAACCTTTAATGACAAACAAAAAGTGTATACTGAAATACTATAAACTATTCAAAAGATTAAGAAGTTATGGTGCAATTTTTTTTTTTTTTTTTTTTTTTTTTGCCACATTGCACTGCTTGCAGGATCTTTGTTCCCCAACCAGGGGATCAAACCCAGGCCTGGAAGTGAAAGTGCCGTGTCCTAACCACTGGACAGCCAGGGAATTCCCAATTATGGTGCAAATTTAGATGTCAACTAATTACTGTTCTGCTTAAAACAAAGATGATAGGGAGGAAGTGATTAATTTCAGAAAGTCCCAAAAAGGAAATGTATTCAGTGAATCTCAAAAAGGTAGGTCTGAAGGAATAAACAAATAGGTTGTCAAAGCAAAACCCAGATAAGAAATGCCAATTACAGGCCAATGATTTTGCTAAAAGGGAGTGAAATTACTAAGGAAGTAAATATATCAGAATTATAGTTTTAGGACTGTGTCATATTTTTTTGTGAAAATGAATTGGCTTTGAAAAGAACTAGCCATATTCAGAAACCTCCAGTTACGTTTAAGAAATCCCAATCTCAATCCCTACCAATGAGTCATTTTTTGTTTCCTTTATTAAATTTATTCTTATATAGACAATGTCAACTAGATACAAATAATTTTTATATACCATCATTTGTAACTGTACTTAAGGCAAAAAAAAAAAAAAATCTATCATTGTGGAGTCTACCAGAGTACATAGGCAACTATGGGTCACAATGTTGTTAATGCGCTAGACAAACCCTGCCCTAAAATTCGTTTCGAATACAAAATAGAATTAAAGAGAGATTGATACCTTGTGTGATTGTGTGAATTCAGGAAAAACATTTGTGTCTGACTTTGTTTTAGACTAGTTGGAAATCACAGGAGAAACTGGAAGTAAACTTCTTGCAAGATGAAACATACAAATATTGGAAGTGATTCAATTCAAAAGACATTTATGGGAGCTCTTTCAGGTGCCAGGTCCCTCATGGAATTCATGGAAACTTAGCCAATGCTGATGAAATGGATGGGGGTGGAAAGAAAATAAATTCATAGGAAAAAGAGCTCCTTTTATTGTTCTATGTTGGTGACATAGATATAAGGATAAATAATACTTAGTATTCAGTCCAATTTTTCATAAAGGAACCCTTTATAACAAGGAAGCAGTTCTTTCACAAAGTTTGAGATTCCATTCCCAACAGGCTAGAGACCTTGCAGAGAAAAATAACCAAAATATGAGACTAGTCTCAAATTCTAATATTTTTATCAGTTGAAGTTCAGAGCTGATCTCCTCTTCTCTTCAAACATTATATCAGTGGTTGATCCAGCCAAATAAAACTCCCAACATCAAATAGCCCCATCTTCTCTGCTTCTCTCTTTTTCCCACTTCAAGTATGTTCCCCGAATCCAAATTTTCTTTCTGGTAATATGTGAGTCTGCCAGGATGATTTTCCCCTACATCTAATTCTACTCTCACCAGAGATATTATGTCATTAATTTTATTACTGTCACTAATACTAAAAAGGAAGAGAAGGAGGCAGAGGGAGAGGAGAAGGAAGAGGACAAAGAAGAACACTTACCATGTTCCTGACATAGTCTTTTTTTTTCGGCCACCCTGGTCAACTTGCGGGATCTTAGTTTCCTGACTAGGGATTGAACCCACACCCTCGGCAGTGAAAGCACGGAGTCTTAACCACTGGACCGCCAGGGAATTTCCTGTCTCATTTAATTTTCACTAAAACAAATCAAAACTTGCTATAATTAACTCCATTTATAGATGACAAAACTAAAGCTTCAAGAGGTTAGGTGCCCTGTGGGGGTGGGGGTGGTGTGATGAATTGGGAGATTGGGATTGACATGTATACACTAATATGTATAATATAGATAACTAATGAGAACCTGCTGTATAAAAAAATAAATTAATAAAATAAATTTTTTTTAAAAAAGGGTTAGGTGCCTTGCCTGAGATCACACAGCTTGGAAGTACAGGGGCAGAATTCAAACAGACTGTCTAAGGTCAGATCCCACATGCTTAGTCCCTCCTCTTACTGCCTCCCTTAGAATCAGCTGATGATGTTTGAGAGAAACGGGCAAGACCAAGCCCAAGTCAGTTTGTTTGTGAAGAAGCCAGGCTTCAATCCCTGGTCCTTTAACTACAAAGCCTATGGACTTAGCCACTACCTATTCCAGCTTCCTGCACTGTGTCTCCAGATAATTGAATGTTTAAGCTATCAGTAGAATAATCTGTCCATTTCTCTGTTTCATTTTGTTAACAAAAACAGAAACAAAGAATTCAGTCATTAATTGCAAATGTATAACCAAGATACTTACCGATTCCTCCAAAGTCTTTCCTCAGATAGGAAGCTTATTATTCCTCCCATCCTAAACACTAGGTCAGCCAAACTGTACTTTATCCTGAAAGTATTAGATCAGTCAATCCCTGTCAACATTAGTAAATCAATAGCTGTAGAATACTAAATTTTAAAAGACGAATGTTTGAATTTTCTTTACCCCTCAAAACATTGTAGACTATGTGGTGCAATTACTAAAAAAATCTCAACTGAAATGTGGCAAGTGGGAAAACTAAATGCAGAGCTCCTGATATGATAAACTTCCTCTCAGATTTATCATGATTGCTTATAACAACATGAATTTTGGATAATGATTTCCCTTAACATCAAAGCTTAAAAACCTCTTTTATCAGAAAGCTTAACAATTTAACTTTGGTAGAAATAAGGGTGGGTAGGCCAAAGGCATTTCAATTAATGCCAGAATTATTTCTGAATCTCTTATAACCTTCAAGAATTTATTATTTCTGATCTTAAGGCAGCTGCGTGATTGGACACATCCAGCATTTCTTAACATATGTATTCTCCCTTTCAAGGTCTTTATTCTGTAGTCCCTTGATATTTACATGATTAATGAACCCTTTGGAAGCTCAGAAATGTCAATGAGCAAAGGCCAGATCATTCTATGATTTTTAGCCCCATAATTAGTAGTGAAATCTAGATGACCTAGCAAATGTGTTTTGTACTGGTGCTCATAAGAGTCAAATGTTTTAATAATATTGTTTGTGACTGTGAATATGACTAGGCTATAATTTGAAATCAGTATAACGTCATTATCAAACAAAATTGTTCTTGAAACAAAATTCATCTTTGGCAAGACTTAAAAATCTGGGGACGGTGTTAAGATACTGGCATATGTTTTTCTGTAGGTTTATTGGTAATTTGTATGTATTTTGTAAAATGTCTGTTCATATCTTTGTAAGAGTCTCTTTTTAAAATCAATTAGAATCTTGATTTGATATATAATGGACAATGTTATTGTCTTTACAGTTAAGTGATAATTGATTTTTTAATTACATTTTCTGCATCATGAAAACCACTGACCAAAAATTTCACCAAGATGCAATAATATTTCAAATATTTTTCTTTGTCTGTTTAGGCCTGTCAATATTCTAGGAATCAGTGTAACAGCTCTCACTCTTCAGCAGTTTTTAATGTAAATAAATTATAATTCAATATTTTCATTATGATTAATTTATATAATAGCTATACAGCTAAACATGAGATTTCATGGACTAAGAAGAATTTATTGACATTTCTTAATCCAATCCAATTATTTCAAGTGAAAATGCTATTGTGAAAAATGTACAGAAAGCATGAAGGAAATTTTCAAGAGACCTATTAGAATCATTACTGGTACATCATTACTTTGACTAATATCGACAGAAAGCAAAATTGAAATAAATTTGAAACTATCTTCAAACTTGGGGCAATTTTTTAAATGCAAGTTTTTCTGAAATATGTTCTTTACTAATTTTTTGACACTTCTGTTACTGTATATTTGTATTGTGCATGTATACACACACATGCACACACAGAGAAATATAGCAGAATGTTCTCTCTAAATTAAAACTAATAAATGCTCAAATTGTTGATTATCAGAGAAATGTAAATCAAAACTACAATGAGGTATCACTGCACACCAGTCAGAATGGCTATCATCAAAAAGTCTACAAATAATAAATGCTAGAGAGGATGTGGAGAAAAGGGAACCCTGCTACACTGTTGGTGGGAATGTAACCACTATGGAAAACAGTATGGAAGTGCCTTAAAAAACTAAAACTACAACTACCATATGATCCAGCAATTCAACTCCTGGGTATATATCTATAAACAACAAAAACTCTGACTTGAAAAGGTACATACACCCCAGTGTTCATAACAGCACTACTTACAATAGCCAAGACATGGAAGCAACCCAAATGCCCATCAACAGATGACCGGCTTAAGAAGATGTGGTATACATATATATATACACAATGAAATATTACTCAGTCATAAAAAAGGTGGAAATATTGCCATTTGCAGCAATATGTATGGACCTAGAGAATATTATACTTAGTGAAATAAGACAGAGAAAGACAAATATATGATATCATTTATATGTGAATCTAAAAAATAATACAAATAAGTCTATATACAAAACGTAAACAGACTCACAGACATAGAAACAAATTCATTGTTACCAAGGTGGGGGGAACAAATTACGAACAAGGGATTAACAGATTCAACCTACTATACATAAGGTAGATAAGCAACAGAAATTTACTGTATAGCACAGGGAATTATAGCCATTATCTGGTAATAACAGATAATGGAACATAATATGAAAAAAAAATAATCACTATGCCATACACCTGAAACTAACACAATATTATAAATTAACTATACTTCAATTTAAAAAGTGATCTTGAAAAAATAATAAAATAAAGATAAATAAATAAAACTAATAAAAATTTATTTCAGGAACAAGATGAAACTAAACTTAAATGAGGAAGCACAACTCAGCACCACTCAAATGGTTAGAATAGAAACTGCAAAAGAAAAATCAGTAATTTTGCTAATGTCTAATCATGATGAAAATGGTTCTAAATTTGATATTTTTAAGTTATTTATATTGACAGGAAATTGTCTAATTATATTGTCATAATTAAGTCTCAAAGTTTATAGAGAAACATTTTGTTTTATCAAAAAGGATGCTATTTGGTTATAAATAAAGGTAGTACCTACAAATGGCACAATGAACTATTTTGATAATACAGGGAAGAAAAGGCATATTACATTTTGCACTGAGGTTTTTGTTTTGGCTTTGGGGATTTTTTTGTTTTACTTCTTAATGAAGGCACTGTACAGAAAGCTCCCTAGCTAGAATATGGTAATGCTTCTCATAATGACACAACTGATTAACTACTTTAAGTAAGAGGAAATTCTTTGTTCCAAGTAAATTTAAACCCTGTTCTGGTTGATGATGAATCTCAAAATTCAAAAAACTGTTACTCTAATTTACTCACTGAATATATTTCCCTTCAGATGAACTCACTATATAGTCTATTTTATTTATTTAAATAGCAGTCCTGAATCTTATTACTTATATTATAGATCCATCAGTATTCTGTATCATCCCTATAACCTTACATCAGTATTCTGTATCATCCCTATAACCTTACCCCAACTTTCTCCGCTGTAAATTATAGGTCTGTGTTTTTTTCAATCTAATCTACAGTATCAGTAAGGAGACCTTGTGTCCAGTTTGCCTAGGACAATTCTCATTTACACCTAACATTGTATAATTGATAGCCCCTCCTTCCCTTTCACTTCAGTTAGGAAAATAATTTATATGGTAACGTAATATATAAAGAGCATAAGAACTTCAAGTGTAGTCTTTGTAATGTTTGCCATTGTCACACTTTTTGACCAAATTAAGAAACTTAAGGCTTTCTAACGAACTGATATCAGTTTTTAGTTACTTAACAGGAATCATCTATTAATACTATTTAAATTTCATTCCTATTGATAAAGATCTCAGATTTTTAATGTTCCTTCAATGCCTTTACTTTAAAAAAAAACTTGCAAACAATATTCTCTTGATAAGAATTTAAAAGAAAAAAACTTTCTTTTTAAACCTAACCTAAATAATGTGATACATTTTTTGAGAAACTAGAGAAGTTTCTGCCATAGTATGTAGGAATATCAATAAACTCATCTATGCTCCTTTCACTTAACAAGTATTGAGAATCAATATGTGGCAGTTACTCTGTTGAGCACTTTTTGGGGGTTGGTGGTGAGGAGGGAGTGGTGAAAGGGAAGAAATTTTAAATGAAATGTAGAAACTTCCAGTTACAAATCCCATTAAAATGACATTAGAGGAGACCAAAGTAGACAAGGGATGTCAGCAAACTTTGGAAGATGGAAAGCCAACAGAGGAATAGTAACTGACAAAATGACTAGAAGAAGTTGACATCTCAGTGCTTGCAGGGTTGGATAAGAAGAAACAAATCAATTCCTCCCACAGAATTCAAGTATAGAGGCAATAGGAAGCCATTCGACCACATGTTTCAGTATAATGAGGATTCACATAAAGAAAGAGGAAGAAATGGAAACCCAGGAAAAAAGGGACCTGAAACAAGAGAGCAACAAAGGAAATCTCAGAATGACAGCTTACATCAAGGCCAAAGAATAGCCACTCAGGTTGCTGCAGGGGACAGAGACCTTCAGGGGAGAGTTCTGCAGAGCTGAAAACAAAAAGGAACTGACAGAGTATTTAGAATTGTGTTTGAACATTTGAAAAACTTATTAATAGACTTGATAGATCTGATGAAGCATTTTTAAAAATTAGTAAAGGGCACATTAAAAATAACTCCCATTGTTCATAGCAGTACTATTTACAATGGCCAAGACATGGAAACAACCCAAGTACCATTGACAGACAATTGGCTTAAGAAGACGTACTATACACACACACACACACACACACACACACACACACACAGTGGAATATTACTCAGCCATAAAAAGGAATGCCATTTGCAGAAATATGGATGAACCTAGAGAATATTATACTTAGTAAAGTAAGTTAAGTCACACAGAGAAAAACAAATATTATATGATATCACTTATATGTGGAATCTAAAAAATAATACAAATGAATGTAAATGCAAAAGAGAAACAGACTCACAGATATAGAAAACAAAATTGTGGTTACCAAAGGGAAAGGGAAAGGGGGAGGGATAAAATTAGGATTATGGGATTAACAGATACAAACTACTATATATAAAATATATAAGCAACAAGGATATACTGTATAGAACAGGGAATTATAGCCATTATCTTACAATAACCTATAATGGAATATAATCTGAAAAAATACTGAATCACTATGCTGTACACCTGAAACTAAAACAATATTTTAAATCACCTATACTTCAATAAAAAAGGGAAGAGGAAGGCATGGCTCTGTAAAATAGATCTGACCTAGAATTTAGGAAGCTTGAATGACTGTGCCAGCTTGGCAACTGTGTGGTTGTAACTTACTTGCGCAGGTAAGTCTTTCTGATCCTCAATTTACTCATTTACAAACCAAGGAGACTGAGTTAGGTGATCTTTATGTTTCTGATCCTAAACTCTATTATTTAGGTAATAGTCTTCAAAGCATTTCCATAGGTATCAATTTTGTTTCAGTATTACATTCAACAAGTTTGTAATAAGCATCTTCTATGTACCAAACAATGTTCTGAGTGCTTGAGGTGCATCAGTGAACAAACCAAATGAAGATTCTTGCCTTCATGGGGCTTATGTTTTAGCTTACATCCTGTGAGATAAATATTATTTACATTTTACTTAGGAAGAGGTTTAACATCAGATGTAGGCAACCTTCCCTAGATAGGTTAGTAGTAAGCAGAGTTAGGATTCAGACTCAGGGCTTCTGATTCACACATTGTGCTCTTTCCATACTAAACACATTGCAAAGGACATAATTCAACAGGGAAACAATTTTGAGAAAAATAGAAGCTACTGCTAACTCAGATAGCTATTAGATAGTGTTATCATACGCTCTTATTTGGGGTCTTTGATGATGCTGATCATTTTTTTAAAGAAGTGAAAACCCTAATGGCACTAAATAAGGAATAGGTCTTATGAAACAGATGGCTTAGCAGATGGTAGATTGCTCCTTTTCTTCTTGGCTCCTCCTGCTGAAATAATGTGATATGCAGGATGGTTAGGTATGTTTGACTTCTTGGGTCTTAACTAGTAGATATTCCTGGAACAGATGCTGTTTCCTTATCCTGAGCTCAACAAATTCACAAGTACAATCTGCAGCATTTCCTTTTCTGCCACTCTTGTTACACTGTGCCCAGTTTTATCAACTCTAATTAAAATATTTTACATTGAAATGTGGCCTAAAATAAGTCAGGAGTTTCAGAACAAGTAACCCAAAGAAATTATTGGAAGCCCCTGATTGCTCCCAATAGATGAATGGCAATCATAACTTTTAGGTAAGTCAATATTGCATTAAACATACCTTTGAAGCAGAAGAATTTATTAGGTGACAACAATGTGCAGACCACTGGGATAGGTACTGTACTGTGGGAGACATAAGGATGATGAGATGTGATCTTGGTCTTCAAGGATGTTACAGTATAGGAGGCACTTAAAAAAGCATACAAATCATTACAATGCAAGGCAGAGTCAGGTAACTGCTGTAAGAGTGGCTCAAAGAGTGAGTTTGGGAATTCAGAGGAAGGAAAACTCACTTCTCCTTGGCTGGTTTGTGATGTGCTGGAGCAAGGCAGGGTTAGGGTGAAAGAACTTGCTAAGGTCAGACTTTGCAGGATGATGAGGATTTCTACAACTAGATATAATAGGGAGGGCTTTCCAGATAGCATGGTGTTAAGGGTGGAGGTGGGAATGTTTACAGAAAAGTTAACTTTGACTAGAGCATATAAGGTATATGAATGAACTGGATTGTGATGGCCCTGCAAATCAAGGCAAGCTCTCCGAGCTTAGAACAGGTTGTAATAGGGAATTATGGAAGGATTTTCTGCAAGAAGGTGACATGATCTATGCTTTGTTTCAGCAAGATTAGTTTCTCAGGAGCTGGGCTGGATTACAGGAGAGAGAAACAGAGGCAGTGAGACCAATTAGCTGGTTCTTATTATAGTCCAGCTGGTTCTTATTATAGTCCAGAGAAGAAATAATGAGGGTCTGAAGTAGATCTGGTACTTGTTAGAGGAAGAAGGCAATGAATAGGAGAGTTGTTGAGGAGGTATTCACTATAATTTCCCCATTAAAAGGGGAAAAGTCTGTAGCTTTTG
This sequence comes from Aethalodelphis obliquidens, assembly GCF_003676395.1. Taxonomy (NCBI): domain Eukaryota; kingdom Metazoa; phylum Chordata; class Mammalia; order Artiodactyla; family Delphinidae; genus Aethalodelphis; species Aethalodelphis obliquidens. Next base: position 86,180,828 of record NW_020837945.1, on the reverse strand, counting down.
TAATAATTGCAAACTAAGGCTTGATCAGGGTTGCTAGTGACATTAATAAAATCACTAACAAAAATAGGAACCCTAGAGTTGATTAATTTTCTTTCCCCTAATTTCATAAATTTCTAGAGAGTTTTTATATTATATATATGTTATATATAATATATAAATATTTCTATATTATATTACATATAATATAGAAATATTTATATATTATATATAACATATACATCTCCAAATGATTTTAGGGCTTCTTAAGCATTGATGTATTATTTAAGTCAAGCTAAAAGGTAGAAACCTACAGCAGAATTCAAAATTAACTTTAAAAGATTTCATATTATGTAACGTAAGGTGCCCTCTGATTCTTCACTGTGATTATGTATGAGCATACAGTGTCATAGAAAGCAGGTGTTATTAAATATTAATAGATTTTCCTCTAACCAATTTCTATCCAACAGAATTAATAAATACATTAAAAATAAACTGAATTTCTTATAGTATGTGTCATCCAAGGGATTTTTAGAAAGCAAATCTCTATCTTTTAGGGCTTCCCTGGTGGCACAGTGGTTGAGAGTCCGCCTGCCGATGCAGCGGACACGGGTTTGTGCCCCGGTCCAGGAAGATCCCACATGCCGCGGAGCGGCTGGGCCCGTGAGCCATGGCCGCTGAGCCTGCGCGTCCGGAGCCTGTGCTCCGCAACAGAAGAGGCCACAACAGTGAGAGGCCCGCGTATGGCAAAAAAAAAAAAAAAAAAAAAAAACCTCTTTTAGAAACAAATCCCTAAGTAAAAGCAAACACATAAATAAAAATATGCATGGAATGATATGTAATGGAATTCATGGAATGCCACTTTCTAACTTTTTAATATTATTTTAAGTATAGGTCATCTCCTCTATAAAACTTTAAGTTTCCCAAGGTCAGAGTCAAAGTCTCCTTTTCACAGCCTCATGGTATCTAGCACTGAGTTCTTACCACAAAAATCACACAAGAGTTACTGATAAAGAAATGTCTAAGCCTCCACTTCACAAAGCACTCCATTGGTCCCTTAAAAAATTAAGAAAATAAATAACTAGAAGATTCTTTAAAACTTATCCACCTTGTTATGTAAAATTGGATGAAATCTGGGCCTCAGGGTCAATTACCATCACCCAGGTCTATCTCAGGCTGGATCAACATTTCTCAAGTAGGATCAGGACTGTGGTTTTTCATATTATTCTTCCTTCCTGCCTCATCATCTTTTCCCCTCCCCTAGGCTCCCATTATAGTTTTTAGAATAAATAATACAATATCAGCCAAGTATTTTCTTTTTCACAAACTGAAGTTTTCATTTTAGATGATCTTGTTTTTCCATTTTTAGCTTGTCTTTCTCTGCCTTTATCATAACCTTTCCCTTTTACAAAGCTCTCTGCCCTCATGGGAAGAATCATAATATTTTGAACTATAAATGGAAAGATAATGTTATTATATTGAATTATGAAGCTTCTGCTGAAATTGCTATTTTTGGGGAATTGAACGTATGCTGGGACTCTTTCTGTCTCTTCATAGAGGCTGTTGTATTAATCCTGGTAAAGTGCTATAGGCTTCCAACTCACCCATTTTAAATCTGTTTGTGTAACACTTTATATTTAGTGTCTTGAGCCTAGTGTAATTGCACTGAAATTGCCAGACACTGGGGGTGATAGATGGACTGCCACCATTTCGTTTCCTACAGACTCTGATCCAAGGCCTTTAATTTGCTTGCCAGTTCCTCTCTCACTTATGCCTTTGACCACACTGAGGACTAATAACAAAGAGGAGCATACCAAGCCCTCTTTACGTGATGAATTTAGTGTGCACAGGTGACATGACATTAAAACAATAAACTGAAAATTAGAAATACAAAAAAAAAAATTTAAGTCTGGCTAAGGCAGAGGAGTTACCCAGTCCAGCACCTGTTTTCCCTCACAGCTGATTACATCACTGAGAAAATATTTAAGGTTCAGGAAATGTCCTTCAAAGCTTGAATTACTGATAGTTTCCATCTTTCAACTCAAAGAGTTGTTAAGGCATTATCCATTTCCACTGGACCATTAGTTGAAGGTTCAAATTATCTGTAGTATTCATACACAACCTTGTAATTTCTATGGGATCTCTATCTACACTGATGAAATATTTCAACTATGTATTCATTTTGCCTCAAAACTTTCCCAGGAAGGGCATGAGAGTAGGCATAGTTCTCATTTTAAAGTTGAACAAATGACAAAACAAAAAATTAAATAACTCAGAACAGTTCCTAACATAGGTAAGTAACAATAGTGCTGAACAGCTAGGCAGGGCTGTTTTCGCGGGTTGACCTACCTTTCTTTTTACTTAAAACCTTAAGATGGTTTCACCTTCTTCTATGGCTCAGACTTTTGACTATGCTAAAATGTATAGCAGTGCAGAATAGCTATAGTTATTAAGAACGTGGGTCTGAAACTAGACTACCTAGGTTCAAATCCCAGCCCTGCTATTTACTGGCCCTGGGAGCTTAGGCAACTGACTTACGTTTCCATGCCTCAGTCTCCACTCTGTCAAATTAGAGTAACAACCTGTTTATTTGTAAGTTTGTTGTGAAGAGTTAATACATATAAGATCCACATGTGATGTATGTAAAGTCCTTAAACAGTGCCTGACACATTATACTGTTCACTTATTTTTTCTAATACAGCTAGCTTTATCATGAGGCAACTCACTTAAATTTAAGTGATATCATAGATTATGTAATTTGGTAACTTCTGGCCCTTACTGAATTTCTAGGCAGTTGTCAGAAAATTGGATTACCTATTATTGGGGAGGTGAAGAGAACTTAGGCTTTTGATAATCTAAGCCATGCTTATGTAACCCAGGTATCATCTGAGTTCACAATGTCTTTGACTTTCTTTTTTTTTTTTTTATACAGCAGGTCCTTATTAGTCATCAATTTTATACACATCAGTGTATACATGTCAATCCCAAAGCCCAATTCATCACACCACCACGACCACGCCCCCCACCGCTTTCCCCACTTGGTGTCCATACATTTGTTCTCTGCATCTGTGTCTCAATTTCTGCCCTGCAAACCGGTTCATCTGTACCATTTTTCTAAGTTCCACGTATATACGTTAATATACGATATTTGTTTTTCTCTTTCTGACTTACTTCACTCGGTAGGACAGTCTCTAGATCCACCCATGTCTCTACAAATGATCCAATTTCGTTCCTTTTTATGGCTGATTAATATTCCATTGTATATATGTACCACATCTTCTTTATCAATTCGTCTGTCAATGGGCATTTAGGTTGCTTCCATGACCTGGCTATTGTAAATAGTACTGAAATGAACATTGGGGTGCATGTGTCTCTTTGAATTATGGTTTTCTCTCAGTATATGCCCAGTAGTGGGATTGCTGGATCATATGGTAATTCTATTTTAAGTTTTAAGGAACCTCCATACTGTTCTCCATAGTGGCTGTATCAATTTACATTCCCACCAACAGTGCAAGAGGGTTCCCTTTTCTTCACACCCTCTCCAGCATTTGTTGTTTGTAGATCTTCTGATGACGCCCATTCTAACTGCTGTGAGGTGATACCTCATTGTAGTTTTGATTTGCATTTCTCTAATAATTAGTGATGTTGAGCAGCTTTTCATGTGCTTCTTGGTCATCTGTATTCTTCTTTGGAGAAATACCTATTTAGGTCTTCTGTCCATTTTTGAATTGGGTTCTTTATTTTTTTAATATTGAGCTTCATGAGCTGTTTATATATTTTGGAGATTAATCCTTTGTCTCTTGTTACATTTGCAAATATTTTCTCCCATTCTGAGGGTTGTCTTTTCGTCTTGTTTATGGTTTCCTTGGCTGTGCAAAAGCTTTGAAGTTCCATTAGGTCCCATTTGTTTATTCTGGTTTTAATTTCCATTACTCTAAGAGGTGGATCAAAAAAGATCTTGCTGTGATTTATGTCAAAGAGTATTCTTCCTATGTTTTCCTCTAAGAGTTTTATAGTGCCCAGTATTACATTTATGTCTCTAACACATTTTGAGTTTATTTTTGTGTACAGTGTTAGGGAGTGTTTTAATTTCATTCTTTTACATGTAGCTGTCCAGTTTTCCCAGCATTATTTATTGAAGAGACTGTCTTTTCTCCATTGTATATCCTTGCCTCCTTTGTCATAGATTAGTTGACCATAGGTTCGTGGGTTTATCTCTGGGCTTTCTATCTTGTTCCATTGATCTATGTTTCTGTTTTTATGCCAGTACCATGTTGTCTTGATTACTGTAGCTATGTAGTATAGTCTGAAGTCAGGGAGTCTGATTCCTCCAGCTCCGCTTTTTTCCCTCAAGACTGCTTTGGCTATTCGGGGTCTTTTGTGTCTCCATACAAATTTTAAGATTTTTTGTTCTAGTTCCATAAAAAATGCCATTGGTAATTTGATAGGGATTATATTGAATCTGTAGATTGCTTTGGGTAGTATAGTCATTTTCACAATATTGATTCTTCCAATCCAAGAACATGGTATATCTCTCCATCTGTTGGTATCATCTTTAATTTCTTTCATCAGTGTCTTATAGTTTTCTGCATACAGGTCTTTTGTCTCCCTAGGTAGGTTTATTCCTAGGTATTTTATTCTTTTTGTTGCAATGGTAAATGGGAATGTTTCATTAATTTCTCTTTCAGATTTTTCATCATTAGTATATAGGAATGCAAGAGATTTCTGTGCATTAATTTTGTATCCTGCAACTTTACCAAATTCATTGATTAGCTGTAGTACTTTTCTGATGGCATCTTCAGGATTCTCTATGTATAGTATCACGTCATCTGCAAACAGTGACAGTTTTACTTCTTCTTTTCCAATTTGTATTCCTTTTATTTCTTTTTCTTCTCTGATTGCCATGGCTAGGACTTCCAAAACAATGTTGAATAATAGTGGTGAGAGTGGACATCCTTGTCTTGTTCCTGATCTTAGAGGAAATGCTTTCAGTTTTTCACAATTAAGAATGATGTTTGGGGCTTCCCTGGTGGCGCAATGGTTGAGAGTCCGCCTGCCGATGCAGGGGACACGGGTTCGTACCCCGGTCTGGGAAGATCCCACATGCCGCGGAGCGGCTAGGCCCGTGAGCCATGGCCACTGGGGCTGCGCGTCCAGAGCCTGTGCTCTGCAACGGGAGAGGCCACAACAGTGAGAGGCCCGCATACAGCAAAAAAAAAAAAAAAAAAAGGATGATGTTTGCTATGGGGTGGTCGTATATGGCCTTTATTATGTTGAGGTAGGTTCCCTCTATGCCAACTTTATGGAGAGTTTTTGTCATAAATTGGTGTTGAATTTTGTCAAAAGCTTTTTCTGCATCTACTGAGATGATCATATTGTTTTTATTCTTCAATTTGTTAATATGGTTTATCACATTGATTGATTTATGTATATTGAAGAATCCTTGCATCCTTGGGATAAATCCCACTTGATCATGGTGTATGATCCTTTTAATGTGTTTTGGATTCTCCTTGCTAGTACTTTGTTAAGAATTTTTGAATCTATATTCATCAGTGATATTGGTCTGTAATTTCCTTTTTTTGTAGTATCTTTGTCTGGTTTTGGTATCAGGGTGATGGTGGCCTCATAGAATGACTTTGGGAGTGTTCCTTCCTCTGAAATTTTTTGGAAGAGTTTGAGAAGGTTGGGTGTTAGCTCTTCTCTAAATGTTTGATAGAATTCACCTGTGAAGCCATCTGGTCCTGGACTTTTGTTTGTTGGAAGACGTGTTTTGTTTTGTTTTTTGTGGTACGTGGGCCTCTCGCTGTTGTGGCCTCTCCCGCTGCGGAGCACAGGATCCATTCGCACAGGATCCTTCCTTCCCTCCTTCCTTCCTTCCATCTTCCCTCCCTCCCTCCCTCCATCCCTCCTTTCTTTCTTTCTTTCTTTCTTTCTTTCTTTCTTTCTACTTCTACTAATTCTTTCTTTCTAATTTTTCTCCCTTTTATTCTGAGCTGTGTGGATGAAAGCCTCTTGGTGCTGCAGCCAGGAGTCAGTTCTGTGCCTCTGAGGTGGCAGAGTCAACTTCAGGACACTGGTCCACAAGAGACCTCCCAGCTGCACATAATATCAAACGGTGAAAATCTCCCAGATTTCACCATATCAACACCAGCAGCCAGCTTCACTCAACGACCAGCAAGCTACAGTGCTGTACACCCTATGTCAAACAACTAGCAAGACAGGAAGACAACCCCACCCATTAGCAGAGAGGCTGCCTAAAATCATAATAAGTCCACAGACACCACAAAACACACCAACAGACGTGGACGTGCCCACCAGAAAGACAAGATCCGGCCTCATCCGCCAGAACACAGGTACTAGTCCCCTCCACCAGGAAGCCTACACAACCCACTGAACCAACCTTAGCCACTGGGGGCAGACACCAAAAACAACAGGGACTATGAACCTGCAGCCTGCAAAAAGGAGACCCCAAACACAGTAAGATAAGCAAAATGAGAACAGAAAAACACACAGCAGTTGAAGGAGCAAGATAAAAACCCACCAGATCTAACAAATGAAGAGGAAATAGGTAGTCTACCTGAAAAAGAATTCAGAATAATGATAGTAAAGATGATCCAAAATCTTGGAAATAGGATAAACAAAATGCAAGAAACATTTAACAAGGACCTAGAAGAACTACAGATGAAACAAGCAATGATGAACAACACAATAAATGAAATGAAAAATACTCTAGATGGGATAAATAGCAGAATAACTGAGGCAGAAGAACGGATAAGTGACCTGGAAGATAAAATAGTGGAAATAACTACTGCAGAGCAGAATAAACAAAAAAGAATGAAAAGAACTGAGGACAGTCTCAGAGACTTCTGGGACAACATGAAACGCACCAACATTCAAATTATAGGGGTTCCAGAAGAAGAAGAGAAAAAGAAAGGGACTGAGAAAATATTTGAAGAGATTATAGTTGAAAACTTCCCTAATATGGGAAAGGAAATAGTTAATCAAATCCAGGAAGCACAGAAAGTCCCATACAGGATAAATCCAAGGAGAAATACACCAAGACACATATTAGTCAAACTGTCAAAAATTAAATACAAAGAAAACATATTAAAAACAGCAAGGGAAAAACAACAAATAACACACAAGGGAATCCCCATAAGGTTAACCGCTGATCTTTCAGCAGAAACTCTGCAAGCCAGAAGGGACTGGCAGGACATATTTAAAGTGATGAGGACAAAACCCTGCAACCAAGATTACTCTACCCAGCAAGGATCTCATTCAGATTTGATGGAGGAATTAAAACCTTTACAGACAAGCAAAAGCTGAGAGAGTTCAGCACCACCAAACCAGCTTCACAACAAATGCTAAAGGAACTTCTCTAGGCAAGAAACACAAGAGAAGGAAAAGGCCTACAATAATGAACCCAAAACAATTAAGAAAATGGGAATAGGAACATACATACCGATAATTACCTTAAATGTAAATGGACTAAATGCTCCCATCAAAAGACACAGATTGGCTGAATGGATACAAAAACAAAACCCATATATATGCTGTCTACAAAAGACCCACTTCAGACCTAGACACACATACAGAATGAAAGTAAGGGGATGGAAAAAGATATTCCATGCAAATGGAAAGCAAAAGAAAGCTGGAGTAGCGATTCTCATATCAGACAAAATAGACGTTAAAATAAAGACTATTAGAAGAGACAAAGAAGGACACTACATAATGATCAAGGGATCGATCCAAGAAGAAGATATAACAATTGTAAATATTTATGCACCCAACATAGGAACACCTCAATACATAAGGCAAATTCTAACAGCCATAAATGGGGAAATCGACAGTAACACATTCAAAGTAGGGGACTTCATAACACCCCATTTTCACCAATGGACAGATCATCCAAAAAGAAAATAAATAAGAAAACAAAAGCTTTAATGATACATTAAACAAGATGGACATAATTGATATTTGTGAGACATTCCATCCAAAAACAACAGAATACACATTTTTCTCAAGTGCTCATGGAACTTTCTCCAGGATAGGTCATATCTTGGGTCACAAATCAAGCCTTGGTAAATTTAACAAAATTGAAATTGTATCAAGTATCTTTTCTGACCACAACGCTATGAGACTAGATATCAATTACAGGAAAACATCTGTAAAAAATACAAACACATGGAGGCTAAACAATATACTACTTAATAACGAAGTGATCACTGAAGAGATCAAAGAGGAAATAAAAAAATACCTAGAAACAAATGACAATGGAGACACGACGACCCAAAACCTACGTAATGCAGCAAAAGCAGTTCTAAGAGGGAAGTTTATAGCAATACAATCCTACCTTAAGAAACAGGAAACATCCCGAAAAAACAAGCTAACCTTGAACCTAAAGCAATTAGAGAAAGAAGAACAAAAAATCCCCAAAGTTAGCAGAAGGAAAGAAATCATAAATATCAGATCAGAAATAAATGAAAAAGAAATGAAGGAAATGATAGCAAAGATCAATAAAACTAAAAGCTGCTTCTTTGAGAAGATAAACAAAATTGATAAACCATTAGCCAGACTCATCAAGAAAAAAGGCAGAAGACTCAAATCAATAGAATTAGAAATGTAAAAGGAGAAGTAACAACGGACACTGCAGAAATACAAGAGATGATGAGAGATTACTACAAGTAACTCTATGCCAATAAAATGGACAACCTGGAAGAAATGGACAAACTCTTAGAAATGCACAACCTACTAAGACTGAATCAGGAAGAAATAGAAAATAAGAACAGACCAATCACAAGCACTGAAATTGAAACTGTGATTAAAAATCTTCCAACAAACAAAAGCCCAGGACCAGATGGCTTCACAGGCGAATTCTATCAAACATTTAGAGAACAGCTAACACCTATCCTTCTCAAACTCTTCCAAAATATAGCAGAGGGAGGAACACTCCCAAACTCATTCTACAAGGCCACCATCACCTTGATACCAAAACCAGACAAGGATGTCACAAAGAAAGAAAACTACAGGCCCATATCACTGAAGAACATAGATGCAAAAATCCTCAACAAAATACTAGCAAACAGAATCCAACAGCACATTAAAAGGATTATACACCATGATCAAGTGGGGTTTATTCCAGGAATGCAAGGATTCTTCAATATACGCAAATCTATCAATGTGATACACCATACTAACAAATTGAAGGAGAAAAACCATATGATCATCTCAATAAATGCAGAGAAAGCTTTTGACAAAATTCAACACCATTTATGATAAAAACCCTGCAGAAAGTAGGCATACAGGGAACTTTCCACAACATAATAAAGGCCATATATGACAAACCCACAGCCAACATCATGCTCAATGGTAAAGAACTGAAAGTATTTCCACTAATATCAGGAATAAGACAAGTTTGCCCACTCTCACCACTCTTATTCAAAATAGTTTTGGAAGTTTTAGCCATAGCAGTCAGAGAAGAAAAGGAAATAAAAGGAATCCAAATCAGAAAAAAAGAAGTAAAGCTGTCACTGTTTGCAGATGACATGATACTATACATAGAGAATCCTAAAGATGCTACCAGAAAACTACTAGAGCTAATCGATGAATTTGGTAAAGTAGGAGGATACAAAATTAAGGCACAGAAATCTCTGCCATTCCTATACACTAATGATGAAAAATCTGAAAGTGAAATAAGGCAAACACTCCCATTTACCACTGCAACAAAAAGAATAAAATATGTAGGAATAAACCTACCTAAGGAGACAAAAGACCTGTATGCAGAAAATTATAACACACTGAAGAAAGAAATTAAAGATGATACAAATAGATGGAGAGATATACCATGTTCTTGGATTGGAAGAATCAACATTGTGAAAATGACTCTACTACCCAAAGCAATCTACAGATTCAATGCAATCCCTATCAAACTACCACTTGCATTTTTCACAGAACTAGAACAAAAAATTTCACAATTTGTATGGAAGCACAAAAGACCCCAAATAGCCAAAGCAATCTTAAGAACGAAAAATGGAGCTGGAGGAATCAGACTCCCTGATTTCAGACTATATGACAAAGCTACAGTAACAAAGACAGTATGGTACTGGCACAAAAACAGGAAGGTAGATCAATGGAACAGGATAGAAAGCCCAGAGATAAACCCACACACATATTGTCCCTTATCTTTGATAAAGGAGGCAGAGATGTACAATGGAGAAAGGACAGCCTCTTCAATAAGTGGTGCTGGGAAAACTGGACAGCTACATGTAAAAGTATGAGATTAGCTCACTCCCTAACACCATACACAAAAATAAGCTCAAAATGGATTAAAGACCTAAATGTAAGGCCAGAAACTATCGAACTCTTAGAGGAAAACATAGACAGAACACTCTATGACACAAATCACAGCAAGATCCTTTTGACCCACCTCCTAAAGAAAGGGAAATAAAAACAAAAACAAATGGGACCTAATGAAACTTCAAAGCTTTTTCACAGCAAAGGAAACCATAAACAAGACGAAAAGACAACCCTCAGAATGGGAGAAAATATTTGCAAATGAAGCAACTGACAAAGGATTAATCTCCAAAATTTACAAGCAGCTCATGCCACTCAATAACAAAAAAAACAAACAACCCAATCCAAAAATGGGCAGAAGACCTAAATAGACATTTCTCCAAAGAAGATATACAGACTGCCAACAAACACATGAAAGAATGCTCAACATCATTAATCATTAGAGAAATGCACATCAAAACTACCATGAGATATCATCTCACACCAGTCAGAATGGCCATCATCAAAAAATCTAGAAACATGGGCTTCCCTGGTGGCGCAGTGGTTGAGAATCTGCCTGCCAATGCAGGGGACACGGGTTCGAGCCCTGGTCTGGGAAGATCCCACATGCCGCGGAGCACCTGGGCCCGTGAGCCACAACTACTGAGCCTGCGCGTCTGGAGCCTGTTCCGCAACAAGAGAGGCCACGATAGTGAGAGGCCCGCGCACCGCGATGAAGAGTGGCCCCCACTCGCCGCAACTAGAGAAAGCCCTCGCACAGAAACGAATACCCAACACAGCCAAAAATAATAAATTAATTTAAAAAAAAAATCTAGAAACAATAAATGTTGGAGAGGGTGTGGAGCAAAGGGAACACTGTTGCACTGCTGGTGGGAATGTGAATTGGTACAGCCACTATGCAAAACAGTATGGAGGTTCCTTAAAAAACTACAAATAGAACTACCATATGACCCAGCAATCCCACTACTGGGCATATACCCTGAGAAAACCATAATTCAAAAAGAGTCATGTACCAAAATGTTCATTGCAGCTCTATTTACAATAGCCCAGAGATGGAAACAGCCTACGTGTCCATCATCGGATGAATGGATAAAGAAGATGTGGCATATATATACAATGGAATATTACTCAGCCATAAAAAGAAATGAAACTGAGCTATTTGTAATGAGGTGGATAGACATAGAGTCTGCCATACAGAGTGAAGTAAGTCAGAAAGAGAAAGACAAATACCGTATGCTAACACATATATATGGAATTTAAGAAAAAAAAATGTCATGAAAAACCTAGGGGTGAAACAGGAATAAAGACACAGACTTACTAGAGAATGAACTTGAGGCTATGGGGAGGGGGAAGGGTAAACGGTGACAAAGCAAGAGAGAGGCATGGACATATATACACTACCAAACGTAAGGTAGATATCTAGTGGGAAGCAGCCGCATAGCACAGGGAGATCAGCTCGGTGCTTTGTGACCGCCTGGAGGGGTGGGATAGGGAGGGTGGGAGGGAGGGAGACGCAAGAGGGAAGAGATGTGGGAATGTATGTATATGTATAGCTGATTCACTTTGTTATAAAGCAGAAACTAACACACCATTGTAAAGCTATTATACTCCAATAAAGATGTTAAAAAAATAAAATAAAGTCTATTTTATCGATACGAGTATTGATACTCCAGCTTTCTTTTGATTTCCGTTTGCATGGAATATCTTTTTCCATCCCCTCGCTCTCAGTCTGTATGTGTCCCTAAGTCTGAAGTGGGTCTCTTGTAGACAGCATAATGATGGTTCTTGTTTTTGCATCTATTCAGCAAGCCTGTGTTTTTTTGGTTGGAGCATTTAATCCATTCACGTTTAAGGTAACTATCAATATGTATGTTCCTATGACCATTTTCTTAATTGTTTTGGGTTTGTTTTTGTAGGTCCTTTTCTTCTCTTGTGTCTCCCACTTAGAGAAGTTCCTTTAGCATTTGTTGTAGAGCTGGTTTGGTGGTGCTGAATTCTCTTAACTTTTGCTTGTCTTTAAAGCTTTTGATTTCTCCATCAAATCTGAATGATACCCTTGTCGGGTAGAGTAATCTTGGTTGTAGGTTCTTCCCCTTCATCACTTTAAGTATATCATGCCACTCCCTTCTGGCTTGTAGACTTTATGCTGAGAAATCAGCTGTTAACCTATAGGAGTTCCCTTGTATGTTATTTGTCATTTTTCCCTTGCTGCTTTCAATAATTTTTTTTTGTCTTTAATTTTTGCCAATTTGATTACTATGTGTCTCGGCGTGTTTCTCCTTGGGTTTATCCTGTATGGGACTCGCTGTGCTTCCTCGACTTGGGTGGCTATTTCCTTTCCCATGTTAGGGAAGTTTTCGACTATAATCTCTTCAAATATTTACTCTGGTCCTTTCTCTCTCTCTTCTCCTTCTGGGATCCCTATAATGTGAATGTCGTTGCATTTAATGTTGGCCCAGAGGTCTCTTAGGCTGTCTTCATTTCTTTTCATTCTTTTTTTCTTTATTCTGTTCTGCAAAACTGAATTCCACCATTCTGTCTTCCAGCTCACTTTTCCGTTCTTCTGCCTCAGTTATTCTGCTATTGATTCCTTCTAGTGTAGTTTTCATTTCAGTTATTGTATTGTTCATCTGTTTGTTGTTTAATTCTTCTAGGTCTTTGTTAAACATTTCTTGCATCTTCTTGATCTTTGCCTCCATTCTTTTTCTGAGGTCCTGGATCATCTTCACTATCATTATTCTGAATTCTTTTTCTGGAAGGCTGCCTATCTCCATCATTTAGTTGTTTTTCTGGGGTTTTATCTTGTTCCTTCATCTGGTACATAGCCCTCTGCCTTTTCATCTTGTCTATCTTTCTGTGATTGTGGTTTTTGTTCCACAGGCTGTAGGATTGTAGTTCTTCTTGCTTCTGCTGTTTGCCCTCTGCCTTTTAAATAAAATCAAGAATACTATCCTTTACCCTAAATGCTATGTAGAATCCAATGACTTCTGCTAATTCTCACTGACAGCTCCAAATCTCTGATTTTTATGTCTCAGTTCCAGTAGCTATTCTCTTTTTTATGCTCTATACCAAACCAAATGTGGGACTCAGCCTGATTTCCTTGATTACTCCTTCTCCAAACTACTCACTCAAGGTCAATTTCTGTCATAGCCTTGAATGAAGGTTTGGGCTCACACTGGTATGTTCAATATATTACTGTACTAAGTGAACCATGTCCCCTGGAGTTGTGTACTAAGGGGGTTTACATAGAACAATACAAACACTTTCAACTGTCACATGTAGTCCTGGGCATTATTAAACACCCCAAAGCTGGAATGTCCCACTTCCTTTAGAGCCTGCAGCCTCCTGCCACATGGTTTGGCAGGCTCTCCCCTCAACACAGACACTTTTATCTGCCTCCTTGCCTTCCTCTTTTTTTGCTCACTGACACCCAGATATCCCTATTCATTTCTTATTCATGTTTTCCTTGAGGGCATCACCTTCCACCTGACAAAGCAGTTTATGAAGGTATTTTTCTAGACCAGGTCGTTCCCTTTACAACAGGAATCCTGATGTTAGTTAATAAAATATTATCTTCTCTCTGCTACATTTACACAATGTGCTTTTATCACCACAAAATATGGATTCAAATATATACTTAATTCAATCTATTTCACAAATATTTATTGAGCTCTGGGTAATGGTTTTCAAGAAATCCAGAGGAATCAATCATGGATAGTGCCCTGGAGATATTTAGCCCTTTTTAGCCTACTACAAGTACTGTGTCAAAAGGGATAAATGATATGAGACATCAAGATGAAGTGCTATGAGCATTCAGATGTAGATTAACCCTATTTGAATAGGTCCAGGGAAATGTTTTCAAGACTTAATAATTCCATATTCAATTTTGAAATGGCTGGTTGTAAGTCAGTGAAACCAGACAGACTATTTAGCAACATAAGGAAAAGTACTAAAAGACATGTCTCTTTCAGGAATTTTACAAATTGTTATAACTTTGAGCTTTACACTCAGATGGCTTATAAAGAACTGAAGTTTTGCCATCTGCAAATTCCATTTAATTCCTAGGCCACTCTAAGCATGTAACTAAGGCAAAGTAATATGACTATGTAAGCAAATTATGTATATTAAGAATAAAGGCAAATACACATGCAAGGAAGTTGTTAACTTATAAAATGATAAAAATTATTAAATACAAGAATCTGTGATTGTTTTGTATCTGATTAGGTAATTTGATTTTTTTTCATTATTTTGGCAGAAGGATGATCGAAATGAAATGATTCTGCTAAATTAAGAGGATATCAACAGGGGAAAAACAACTCTCTGTAATCAAGTTTATGTAGAGAACAATGCCCTGTGATTACAAGGCAGAAAAGATGGAGACACAGGAAACACTCACTACTAAAGCAAATTAGGTCATTAATCTTCTGGCTATTGAAATAAACAACATATCCAAGTAGTTATCTATCTAACTTGGTATCACTAATGATAACAGCTCTAAACAGATGTCAAAAAGGAGACTTTTAGATATTGGATTCAGTTTTTTCCCCATGCTATCAGTTGCTGGCTTTTAGGGTCTCCTGTTGGATGCCGAGTATTTCAGAGATAGAATGGATTTTAGGAGGTAAACTTTTCACTAAGGACAGGCATCTCTGCTTCTACAACTTTATCTGGTGGTAAAATAGCATAAATGCTTTTGACATTAAATAAATGGTTTATTAAGTGTCCACCTATGACAGCACTGTGTGAGGGGTTGGTTGGACTTTAGGGAATCAGATGGCCCCCATCCTCCTAGAGCTCACTGTTTAGTAAAGAAGGGCCTAGTTACATACTAAGCAGCCCTGTTTCTTTTCTAGTTGACTCTAAATATCAGAAAATTTTTTCTTTTATTGAACGTAAATCTGTCTTCTTAAAACTTCTATCCAAGTTAGGCCTTCTGGAATCATGAAAAATAAACTGAATCTGTCCTAAACCTCATCCTACAGGCAGAAGAGACCTTTGAAAGATTAATTCATCAAAGTCACTAAAAAAAAAATGTTAATAGGACAGGGCAAAATACATCAATAGAATCCTGCAGCCTACCATTAGTAAATTCCGTCTTAGTTAACATCATTTTCCACATACCAAAAAATTTTTTTACAGAAGCATGCTCATTGGTGATGCCAACTACAAATCAGCACTTGCCATCTGCCTCTACAAGGATGAGGTCACTAGCCACTAAAGTCACTGACCTTCAACACACCCTGAAAGGAGTTCAGGGTGGAGATCAGGAATGAGGCACACTGTGTTCTGGGAAAAACTGGCAGAACAGGCCTCCAGAAAGTTAGATATTCTCAAGAGAAGATTTTATGAGCACAAATTCCTGCATCTTCTCATACCTAGAAAAGCACTAAAATCATTAACAGTGACCTCTGCTCCTCATGACTAGTAGCAGTCTTCTGCCCAAATGTGTGCTGACTGCACGTGCCCCCCGCCCTTCACTAAAATCATATATAATACTGCCGTGCCCCTTCCTCTTTGGAGCAGTTCCTCAAAGCTATCTGAGATGCTGTCTCCTGGGCTATAGTCATCATTTTGCCCCAAATAAAACTTAACTCACAACTATCATGTAGTGAGATTTTTTTTCAGTCAACAGTGATCACTGAAATATATAATAATAAAAGAAAGTATAAGAAAGATGGTATATTCATTTCATGCATTATGAAAACATTTGACTTTTATTTAACTGTTTACACAAGAGTGTGTAATAATATAGGAACTTTCATAAAGTAGAACATTAAGTGAGAAAAAAATTCCAGAGAGACCAAATAGTTGCATATTGAACACATGAGTCTATCTCCATTCCCTCACAAAATCCTACTACACCTCCAGTAAAGAAATTTTTAAAGTAATTTTAGTAATTTTAAAGTAAATTTTAGTAATTTTTAAAGTAATGCCAAAAGCACAAAGGATATGGGAAAGAAGAAGACAGTAGAAGGGAAACAATAAAAATAAAATTTTGGATTTGAAAAGTAACCAATTTAACAGAACAAAAAGATATGATTGAGGGAGCCAAATCATTAGCTGACTTACACTGCATAATCCCAGAAAGACTCAGAAACTGGAAATTGTACTAAAGGTAGGGGTATAGGTGGGACTAAAGAAGGATTAGTTGGAATCTATACATATATGTGTATATACATGCTTACTTTTATTTGCTTTTATTTAAAAAGAGGGAAAGACAGGGCTTCCCTGGTGGCGCAGTGGTTGAGAGTCCTCCTGCCGATGCAGGGGACGCGGTTTCGTGCCCCAGTCCGGGAGGATCCCACATGCCGCGGAGCGGCTGGTCCCGTGGGCCATGGCCGCTGGGCCTGCGCGTCTGGAGCCTGTGCTCCACAGCGGGAGAGGCCACAACGGTGAGAGGCCCGCGTACTGCAAAAAAAAAAAAAAAAAGAGGGAAAGATAAACCAAAAGAGAGAAAAGGAGAGAAATAACTTCAAAATTCTGAAGAAAAAAATATTCCCTACCTAGACTTCTATGCCTAGAAACTATTAACCAAGAGTGAAGGCAAAATAAGGACATTTTCAGACATATAAAGTCTCAAAAAGTATACTTCCATGAATTATTTCTCAGGAAGCCACAGAATGATGTTCCAGCAAAACAAGGTTATAAACCTACAAATAGGAAAAAGTGAAATCCAGAAAAAAAGAGGATCCCATTCAGGAAAAAGGTGAAGTTAGTCCTTAGGATGACTGTGAAAGGAAGAAAGTCCCAGGACCAGCTGAGCATCAGGCTCAGAGGTCAGATGGCTCCAGATCAGTCACCAAAATATGTCACCTAAATATTTCACCAAGAAAACAATGAAACTGAGGGACTGCTTTATGTGTTTGAATGAATTGATAAGCAATTTACTTAATGATAAGCACATTAAAAACTAAGCAATAAAAAAGATCTCTACTGAAAACAAAAAAATTTCACCAGAAAGGAAATATGACAATAGTATACTGAAGACCTAGAATGTAAATAATATTTATAAAATCATCATAGTACTATAGACACTAAATATTTATTTAACCAAAAATTTGTGACATAACAACATGGGAGAAAACAAAGTAGATGTGGGTAGATGTGTAAGTAGGGAGTGGGGTGAAGGGTAATGCTGGAGCTAGAGACCAAATCCTCATCTTCCATAATAGGACGTCAACAGATCTAGAAAGTCATGTCACAGAAATATCTGTTATTGTAAATACAAAAATAAATTCCAGAAGAAACAGCTAAAACAGTCAAAAGTAGTTGCTTCTGAAAAAAATCTGAAAGCATATATATATATATATCTATATATATATGTATAACTGAATCATTTTTCTGTACACCTGAAACTAACACAACATTGTAAATCGACCATACGTCAATTAAAAAAAAAGTAGTTGCACCTGGGGTTGGAAATAATAGGACAGAGACTGATAATTTTCATTATAAGTTTTGAAGAATAATTTGATAAAATCTTTTAAAAATAAATGATATTTGCATATTTTTATTTAAAATAATTAAATCTAAAAATGATCTCTAAATACACTACATAGAAGTCTCAAAACTAAGGGCAAGAAATATACACAAATGTCAATGAAGTTTATGTTTAGATTATTCATTTTGTATACTTTTCTGGGTGATTCAAATTTTCTTTCATGAACATATAGTACTGATATAATAAAAATTTTAAATAAAAAGGAACCAAGTTGAGCACAATTTGTTCTTTGAACTTCTGATGTTTCCTAATATTTAACACATTATTTCTATGTACACAATAATCTACTCTTCAATTCTCTTCCAGATTCTAGGAATTGTTGTTAAATTCAGTATTCTTTTCCTAGAAGATGCATCCCTCTACCCACATCTAACACACACACACACACACACACACACACACACACACACACACACCCCTTTCACAAATTGAAACAGTTGTTATCCATCTCTGCATCCTATTCATCCCCATTCTACAGGGCCCTTCAGAATCACAATATTTCGCCTGTGGCCACAACCATAAGATTTTCATACCCTAGAATACAGTTTAATTAAGACTAAACAATTGAACTTAAAACAATTCGGCACTCTCTTATTCATCTTTTCACAGTAGTCTGGTATTTATGCTATATTTTTCCAATCTAAAGATTCACCTTTTTATTGGAAAAATAGGTGAATATTCATGTATTTTCACCATGATTATTTAAATTTCTGTGAGATTTGAATTATCTTTTCAAACTAAGTTTAGATTATTATCAAAAGTCTGTTTATGAAAAGGAGAACTTTCATTTTTAAAAAGTTCATCTTACCTAAGGCCTTAAAATATCAAATACATTTCTATACCTTCTTTCATATGCACTTCCTTATATCTCCTCCCATCATCACTGTCTGAGCTCAGACTCTCCTCAGTGTTCCTCTGGATTACTGAAATAACATTAAAAATAGTCTCCTGCGTGCCAAGATTTCCCTCTCCAAATCATTATCTGGATTTGGAACCCTGTTCCAAATGGCTTTGTACTTTCCTGCCTTCTATGTCTTCCTTACGATTTTCAAATTATTCTGATGCTTGGAAACCTCTTCCCCACTCCCATATCTGTTACTCAAAGTACTGGATCATTTCTCACTGTCTAGATCAAATTCCAACTCTGTGAACCATACCCAAATTTTACTACTTGGAATTAGTCTCATTCCTTAGCTATTTTCCCTCTAAAACATTTTTGTACCTCTATTATTGTTCTTGTATCAATCTGATTCAAGTTGTATGTCATCTCTGAGTCATCCAAAACATCTAGTATAGAACCTTATTCATAGTAGAGGCACAAAAGATGCTGAATTAAATTTTAGCTCAAATGGCACAAAGTTGGATCAAGCCAAAAATATCTGATAATACCAAAAGTAAGACTTATTAGAAGACTGCTTACTTTGCAACCATTGTAACTCATCTTTCATAAAAATTTTTTTTAATTTTAAATTTATTTACCTTATAGACATTTGAAATTGTTTAAACTTCAAGATCCTACTTATTACTTTGTTTGGAGAGATGCTAATTCACACAGACACATTTATCTTCTTTGGCTCATTTTTGCTTCCTACGGGAAATCTATTTTTCTGATATCTTGATGAAAGAAAATTAGTCTGTCCACTGAGGTGAATAATGCCTTAGATAAAGGACAAGTCAATGTCTAGATAGCTATAAAATTCCACTGTTGCACTCCATTTCCTCACAGAACGTTTCAGGGAAATGAATGGAAATTAGCTCAAAAGACTCCAACACTTTATCACACTTTTGGCATTTTATAAAAACATGTAAATAGGAGAACAAACCATGCTTTGAATTTCAGGTTATTTTTGCAAAACTGACCAGAACTCTATCACCAAAAATACTGATGAATAAAAAAACAAGTTTAGAACCAAGAATGCCAATAATAATCCCATAATCCAACTTTTTTTAATTGGCCTTCCTAAGCCTCCAGTGGAAAAGTCCTATTTTCACATTACGAATTGCCACAAAGAAGAAATATTTAAATTTCATAAACTTAGTTCACTAAAAATTTTGCACATACAGTTTTTAACAAATAAAATTTTAATGTTTCCTGTAAGAGCTTAATTCAATTTAGATGCAGCTAAACTGCATTCTTTTATTTCCTTAAATAAGAAACTACATAATATTTATATTATTTCTCCAAATGATTGGGATAAAATATGTTCAGAATGTCCTCAACTCACTTAATACATTCTGTATCAGTCAAGGTACTCCAAAGAAACAGAATCAAGAATGAATACACACACATACCTACACACACACACCTACACACACACACACAAATACATAAAGAGAGAGAGATTTATTTTAAGGAATTGGCTCACATGACTGTCATGGCCAGTGAGTCAGAAATCTGTAGGGCAGGCTGGCCTGCCGGAGGCACAGACAGGAGCTGGAAATTGCAGTGAGTCTGAAATTTGTAGGGCAGGCCAACAGGCTGGAAACTCAAGTACGATTTCTGTTTCAGTTGTTAGGTAAAATTCCTTCTCCAGAAAACCTCTGATTTTGCTCTTAAGGCCTTTAGTTTATTGGATGAGGTCCACCCACATTATGGAGAGTAAACTTCTTTATTCAAAGTCAACTGATTGTAAATGTGAATCACATTATAAATACCTTCATAGCAACATCTAGACTGGGGACAACAGCCTAGCCAAGTTGACACATAAAGTTAACCATCATGCATTGTCAGTAAATATTTATTGAGTATCTCCTAAGGGCCTAGTACTACTCCAGACACAGACCTTACCCTCAAGCTATCACATTACCATATAGAACACAAACAAGTAAATCAACAATTACATGACAGTGTGCAAAGTGCTATGCTAAGGTGCTAAAAAGGCTAGATTAAGGGCATTAAATTCAACTCCAGTGATTTTGAGAACCATTAGAAGAAAGGTAATGATTGAACCAAATTTAGAAGGATGAGTAACAGTTACTAAGCTAGGCAGGAGAAAAGGGGGGGACAAAGTCATATGCAAAATGATCTGTGTGAAAAAAAAAAAAAGATGCAGGTGTATTTGACTTGTCTAGAGCAAAGAATGCATAAGCCAGCAAGGCAGAAAATTGAGCTGAATAAGTGGTCAGGTGCCAGAACAAAAAGGGCTTATGTGCCAAGCCATGGTATCTGAACCATATCCTGAAGGCTATGATAATTCATCTAAACAGAGTTATACAATCAAATAAGCATATCAGAAAAATAACTTGTACTGCAAGGCTAAGAGTTGGGAGAGTGGGGGTGAGAAGGAATTCAGAGCAGAGAGACCAGTCTGAAGAGTGGCAACAGATAGCTAAGAAATTGTGAAGACCTGCAGCAGTGGAATGAGAAGGAGCAGAGAGACTTCAGGAAGTAAAATAAGTAGGATTTAGTGACTAACTGATGTGGGCTGAGGAAGCTGGGGGCATATGTGATGACTTCAGGTTTGGGGTTTGGATGAATATGAGCATGATTGAGCCACATAAAAAATCCTGGTTAAAGAGGTAAAGCATGATGAGAAAGGCAGAATACAGTAAAAGGAGAAAATAAAGTGAAGAATACTCCAGCAGCTAGAGCAGATGGTGAAAACAATTTCATAGATTTCTCCCTAATTCTCTAAATTTCCTTATACATGGCCAAACCATGCTTTGTGCAGGACAAAATAGGCTGCTTAATAACAAAAGTAAAACTTTACGGTACATTTGGTAGTCAAGAATTTACTTGTAAAAGAAATTACTCTGCTAATTTAATTTTGCCTCTTCAGAAACGTGTACAAAGCCCTCCAAAACTCTGAATGGATTAGGTGATAAATAGGGCAACAGTTAGCTTCCTGCCCAGAACTTGAAAACAAAATTTCCCTCTGATAATTAAACAATAAAAAAACACATAGTGAAATATATCAGAAATATGTAGAATCTTAAATAAACAGATTGCTAAGTGTATTAACAAATCTAAACAATGCATCTATTTAGAATTGGAGAAGAAATAAGTGTTGTGGAACTAAACATAGGTAGGAGCCATCTAAGCATTTCTCAAGGAGAAAGACACCCAGTGAAGATGAACATCTGGTCTTCCTGGCACATATATTCCTACTACTGAGATGCAAGAAGAAAGCTATTAAAATCTGATGCAATTAAAAATTCAAATTAAAACTCCCTTTCCTTTGATTACAGACATTTTACTGGGTCACATGATAAAAATTTGGCTTCTGAAGTAGATATCTATTTTTAGTCCGTCCCATACCCATCTCTTCTTCTGAACAGAACTCCACATTGCCCAAACTCTTCCTCTTCTTCAGGGAATAGCTTGTTCTCTTACTCCAGCAATGTAACATAATACCTGCCATGTTCTTAAAATCTCAGCCCCTTAGTAACAAAAGAAAACAAAGGAAGACGGAGCCAGTGAATGGAGAGGAGCAATGTCCTGATGAAATCATCTGAGCCCTTGGGTCAAACTATACCTGAAAGCCAGCCATACTTCTAGACTTTCCAGTTATATGAAGTATTCAGTTACATATTTTTGTTTATGCCAGCCTGAGTTTCATTTTCTAGAACTTGCAACTTTGAGTTTTAACTAATACTATGTATGCATCATTACGTAACGTCTAGGGGATACACCCCATCTCAAGCCACTCGTGAACCTGAAGCTCTATACACAGTGAGTTGTTTCTGGTCTTATAAAAAATTAACTTAAACACCAAACTGACAATACTAACATAGTACTCCAGTTAATAAAGTAATCAAGTCTGACCTTCAAGTCCATTAAAGTCCATAAATAGTCAACTGAGATGAATACATTCTTCTCAAATTATGGTCTTTTTCAAAATTATAAAATAGAAGAAGTAGAGATTTTCATCTATTTCATTTCCCTAATTAGAGGAAATGGAAGTGATTTAATTCTTTTTTTTTTTTTCGATATGTGGGCCTCTCACTGTTATGGCCTCTACCGTTGCGGAGCACAGGCTCCGGACGCGCAGGCTCAGTGGCCATGGCTCACGGACCCAGCCGCTCCGCGGCATGTGGGATCTTCCCGGACCGGGCCACGAACCCGCGTCCCCTGCATCAGCAGGCGGACTCTCAACCACTGCGCCACCAGGGAAGCCCCGATTTAATGTTTTTTTAATCTTAATTCATATAGTGACTACTGAAGTTCAGTTTCTACAAAACATTTCTGTGAGAAATTCTTGAAGCTGTTTATCAATCTGTAAATCAAGATGGCTGAAAAATCTCAGTGTGCAATCATGCAGAGTGGCTAGGAGATCATAAGTGTGACCCTCAAAATACCTTCCAATTAGAAATGCAAACATGTCTGAAAGTCAAGAACACTGCAGCTCCCTCCCACATAGGAGATTCCTTTTTTTTATATTTAAGAAAATTACTCCAATGTCTCATTATTGAGTTAAAGCATTATTGAGTAAAGCATTCATAAATGCAAGTCAGAGACAGGGTAGATGATCTCCAAAAGTGGAATGAAATAAACTAAATGAAATTTAGCTCAATTATGCATTAAGTGTGCTTATGAAGGCACAGCTCAAAAACAAAATAAATTATGTATGGAATAGAGTTATGTTACCGTTTTGATATCAAAACCAAAATGTCTCATAAAGTCCACATGTACAGAGTTGTTAGTAAATACAGTAAAAAAAGGACAAGCTTGACTATTTTTCACAGTGATTATATTTTTAAATTTCTCATAAATTTAATAAAAAGTTTTATCCCATGGCAATTACTTGTTTTCCCCTTTCCTACTATAAAGGTAATGATTGAACCAAACCAAACCAAACCAATCTTGAATCAATCACTACATAAATTTGATTATTTGAGGTCACATATCATGATTTCAAATCACTATTCTGTAAAACTTTGGAAACAGGAAGTCTTTATTATCTATCCTACACAATCCTGCATATTAATAAAAAATTATAGTAAATAATGAGGTCATCTTCAAATTTTATACCATGTACTATCCAACCTCATTAGGGTAGGTGCAGAAGGAATTTGGAGAAGAGTATCTAGCAGAAATAATGTGTCTATATAATCTTCCTCAGTCAAGGTGTTATGGGTCATAGCATTTGAACTGTATCATAACAGATCATCAAGAAAAGATGACGGAGGGACTTCTCTGGCGGTCCAGTGGTTAAGAATCCACCTTCCAATGCAGGGGACTTGGGTTTGATCCCTGGTCGGGGAACTAAGATCCTACATGCTGCGGGACAACTAAGCCCACATGCTGCGACTACTGAGCCCACGTGATCTAGAGCCTGCGCTGCAACAAAAGATCCTGCATGCTGCAACAAAGATCCCACAGGCTGTGACTAAGACCCTACGCAGTCAAATACATAAATAAATAAATAAGTAAATAAATATTTTTTTAAAAAAAGATGATGGGACTTCCCTGGTGGTGCAGTGGTTAAGAATCTGCCTGCCAATGCAGGGGACACAGGTTCGAGCCCTGGTCTGGGAGGATCCCACATGACAAGAAGCAACTAAGCCCGTGCACCACAACTACTGAGCCTGTGCTCTAGAGCCTGTGAGCCACAACTACTGAGCCCGCATGCCACAGCTACTGAAACCCATGTGCCTAGAGCCCATGCTCCACAACAGAGACAAGCAACTGCAATGAGAAGCCCGTGCACCACAACAAACAGTGGCCCACACTAGCCACAACTAGAGAAAGCCCGTGTGCAGCAATGAAGACCCAACACAACCAAAAATAAATAAATAAGTTTATTTATTTAAAAAAAAAGATGATGGATAGTGTATTCTAAACAGCAAAGCCACAACATAAAGAGATAATTAATAACAATACCAGCTACCATTGACTAAACATTTTCTCTATGCTAGATATGCTTTATCATATTAAACTTATTTAATATTTACAAATGTTTAATGGTAGTCTAAATTTGCACACCAGATAAGTGTCCCTCTCCTCCATAGCAACCATTGACTGTGCAATTAAAATCTGTGCCTTGGAAAATATGACTAGATGTTACATGACATCAATCTTTCAGAAGGCTCACAAATAGTTGAGACCATCAATGAATGCCTAAGTTGATAATACTGATAACCTCCCTCGTGTCATACCCTCACTTCCACCTCAAACACTAGTATTCCAATAGCTCATCATTTCTTCTCTTTTTTTTGTTTTTTGCTTTTTTAAACTTACCTTTATTTTAAGCAGTTTAGACATACTTAATAATTAGAAAACAATTTTATTTCTTCATTTCATTGAGCAACATACAAGGCAAATTAATAAAAACAAGCATTTTATTGTAATTGAAGGAAGATGCAACTTATTGCAATTAAAAAGTTATATTACAAATTGGAAAATTAAGCTACACCTCCCGAACACACATTAGCATTTATTTTATATTTGTATGTGTGTATCTATCTTATATATTGATCTATATGGATGAAGGTATGAAGGGAAAAGTAAAATAAATTCTGTTAGAATTTTAGAAGGACTTGCGCTAACGCTTAAAAACGTTAAGAGTAATGGCTAAAACTAATTTGCACATACTGAGTAACTTTTTCCAAATACTTTATCTATGTAAATTCTTTTATCCTCAGGTTACCCTGTAAGGTTTATACTATTGTTTAACTCCCTTTTACATAAAGAAAATAAGACACAGAGAAGTTAAGAAACATGCCTAACTCACATAGCTAAAAAAAAGGCAGAACTGGAATATAAATCCATGTTATGCTGGCTCCAGTATTTATAACTTTCATTATTTTTTTAAATTAATTTTTATTGGAGTGTAGTTGATTTACAATGATGTGTTAGTTTCTGCTGTACAGCAGAATGTATCAGTTATACATATACATATATCCACTCTTTTTTAGATTCTTTTCCCATATAGGTCATTACAGAGTATTGAGTAGAGTTCCCTGTGCTATAGAGTAGCTTCATATTAGTTATCTAGTTTATATATAGTAGTGTGTATATGACAATCCCAATCTCCCAATTTATCCCTCCCCTCCACTTTCCCCCTTGGTAACCATCATTTTCTTCATGCCCGGCCTTAGTTCTCTTTCAATGCCACAACAAAGGGAAAGAAAAAAGTGATAATTCTAGCTCCAAGTAGAGGGTCCTTCTCTCTTTTACATACGTATGTACATATTATGTATATACATGTGTGTACAGCTACATTTCACAAGTAATATTCAACAATAAGCAATGCCAAAATTAGCTGATTAATTTGCTAGATTACTGGGAAAACTTAACCAGTGTCCATCAGCATACTGCCCTCTTGAGGCAGGAATTCCTCCTTCAAGATCTCATATTTCCTTATTGGCCTTGTAAATGCTTTTGCCTCAAGGACAGTGAGAGGTATGGTATCTTAAGTTTTTATTCATCATTTAAGGAGGTAATAGTGAAATAAGTATTATTAGTTGAACCTTTCTTTCCACACAGTCCTTATTTGGAGACCTTGTTGATCTGGGATTGGAAGGACCAGAACCCTATCCACCTGGCCCTCCCCTCAGTTGCTACAGCAGCTAGTAGGAGAACTTCAGAGAGCTGCTAGAAATCACTGATGAAGGCGCACTAAACTGGGAGAGCAAAGGCCTGGGTCAGAGATTATAAAAGTGCAACACAATGGGCCAAATCTGCCCTGTAAGTGACTCACACTGTTTTTGTTTTTCTTTTTCTTTGTTGTCAACATTTTAAAATTGAAGTACTTTACATAAAATTTCTGGATTCTCAGCTTTTATTTTAAAATGAGATAATCTGGCTATAATGGAACCTCCATTTTCACATGTAAATAATCAGCTAGATCTATGTGGTAATGACTATTTCACCTATGCTGTTTGCCATATTTCCTTATCACCCCCTTTTATAATTTATAACCCTAAATTATGCTTCCTACCTGGCCCTTGTAGCAGTTGACTTTGTGACCAATGACCAAACTTTTAATAAAAGTTTTGCTGCCAACAAGCTGATTGACCTTAAGTCATTAAATCTCTTTAGGACTCAGTGTCTCCACCCGACTGACATTGGGAAAGGGAGCTTAGGACACATGACATCCTCATCTCTAAGACTCCTTCTAACACTAATATTTATTCTAAAATTTAGAATACGCTCACTCTCTTGTTAGAAATGGACTGCCTGCTATAACTTCTATCAGTGAAATCTTATCTTGACTATCATTAAACTAAATTTAAAATAGTTTTATTAGTGAATTTAATCACAAGAAAAGACCTCCTAATTTAGGGGTACTGAAAAGAAATATACATGTACTTCAATCTTAATGCCCTTGGAAAGGCTTATTTATGTCAGACTCGATTTTGGAAAATTTTGACTAAGAAGCCTCTCTGAATACCTGACTTCCATTAGATTACAGCTGGTATTGTCCATTGTCTATTTAAAGCCTAACAAAGAAAAGAGAAAGGTGGGAGTGTATTCATTCTCTTCAATTCAATTCTCTTCCACACAACTGATTTAGGAAACAATTTTACCCAAGATTTACCCAAAATTTCTTTGCAATAATTACTCTACATTATCTAATTTGGATGTGTTTTCAATCTATTATTTCAAAAAATTAAGTCACTAAAAAAGCACTGAGTAATTTTCTTGCTAGTAAATGCCACTTCAGATCACATTCTCAAAGTATACTATATATTTGCTGGGTTAGACTAGAACAAGTGTATACATAACCACTACCTGGGATCATCAATAAATCAATGTAAGATTTTCCAGGAAACAAAATACTAAATACGCAAACTGGTAAGTGTGTTAGTTGTTCTATCGTCACTCGTCATTTCAGAAGTTCTCCAAGTGAGAAGGGTTTAAGGCCTTGCCACTCAAAGTACAGTTTGTGAACCAACAGCATCAGCATTTCCTGGAAGCCTGTTAGAAAAGCAGAATCTCAGGCTCCACCCCCAGGCCTGCTGTATCAGAACCTATAGTTTAGCAGGACCCTCAGGTGATTTATGCATAGATTACAGTTTGAGAAATACTGGTAGGCACATTGGAGAAGTAATGGGTAGGCCTGAATTCTAATCCTGATTCTGCCGTTAATTACCTATACTTAATTTCACCTCAGTTTCTTCATCTATAAAGTGAGACTAAATATTAATTACCTCAAGGAATGTTCCCTGATTTTATTTACTTTTTAGATCTGAAGACTGGCACCAGAGTAAGTCCTCAATAAACATTTGTCAAATCTAGCTACCAAAAAAAAATTAGAATCTAAAAATTCTGACTCCACTTTGAAGTTAAAACTCAAATGTATTTTTACAAATCAATTATTTTTTTTACCATGAACTGAATCTGTTCACTTTGATTAAGATGTGGAATTATTTTCTTTGGTGTTTCTTCTTAAAAACTCAAATGGAGATTAAAAGCGAACTGGTTTCCTTCCTCTTCCCTCTCTCTTCTTCCTCAAACTCATCCTTCCTTCAAACACAAATGAAGGAGAGAGCCCTAAAGAGAAAACTGAATGAGCACTGCAGTGATTTTTCAGGACCTCCAAATGAATGTAACTGAATTAAACTCCCTCAAAGCCCCAATCCAGCACAAAGGGACCATGCCGTTAAATGGCTAAATGACAAGATAACAATACAAATCAAACTTATCCACAGCACAGATGCAATGTTTGGGTAAAAAAGCCTTGATCTGTTCAGAGAGAGAAAGCAAGATAACCAGGGAACAGAAGTTTGCTAAACCGAATGAAGAAAATCAAAACAGACAACAGGAATAAATGTAACAAAGACACCATAAAGGGTACCTTTGAGCTACATGTCTAAAACATAGGATGTGGGCGATCAACAGCCCCAGGCAGCAACTGATGTGAGACCCTTTGATTAACCTGGCACTCCAACTTTTGAACTATGGACCGAACCTAAGAACTGTAAAGTAGTCTATCACATTTGTAATACGAAAGAAATTGCTCTTCCAGTTTTGGTTACAATAGGTTTTTCTATACAAACCATAAGCTTAACTAAATTAGTAGGATTTTAAAATTTTATTTTATAAAATATATTTTAACCCAAATGATTCCCTAGTTACCTTTTGCTTGTAGATCTTATGTATAACCACTTTAATGCTTTTTCCCAATTCCACTAGACTAATAGTTTCCACTTGCCAAACGGCAGACCTTCCATCCTTTCTGGTGTCCTTGGATATTCCAAAGTGAATGGTGAATATTTCACATAGAATTTGCACAGCCTCCTATCTCTGCTGCCCCTATGCTCTGGCTCTTAACATTCCTCTTAGCTAATTCTGCTTGTCAAGGAACACACAGGTGGTAATGACCTTTGATATCCTTTGAGGTATCTATTTTCTCAACATCTGGTGCCTGGGACACCATCCTGCCTCCAAGTTCCTGGGATAAACACTACCTGCAACTCTATTCTGGTGGCCAATACATTGATGTTAACCCAACCTTGACCTCCAGTTCTCACCTGGAGAGAAATGACTTCCACTTTTTCATCTCTTCGCATATGAAGGCAGAAGAAATCCCACAGCAGAAAAGCTTGGGCTTATGGTGATAAAGTGCTTTCACCTTTACCATCTCTTTTTCAGGATCATAAGCAGCCACAAGAATCTGAGCAGGAATAAATTTTATTCTTGTATCTGTATCCTACACTAATTCTCCCTTCCCATTGTGACAGACACCTTCATTTGCTGTGATGATTCTTTTCTCTCAAGAGTCCCTTATCTCTTTATCTCACTCTGGTTTCCTTTAAGGACTACTATGGAGCCACTTTCCATCCTTCATAAGTGTCATGAATGTCAATAAGAGCCTGACCATGGATCTCAGGAAAATCAGGGGATGGATTTAGAAATAAGGGGAGAACTGAGCGGAAAGCATTTCATACCTCCACATACTCAGCTCTGATCTTGCCAGGCCCACATTTTAAAACTAATTAGTAGCACGTTTTTGAAATATTAGAACTATATATAACTTTACATTAAAATATACATATTATATACAAATATTTGTATATAATATACAAATATACATATTATATACAAATATTTCCTCAAATATTGTGAGTGCTTTTCTCAAAGTCTGAGACAAATCTCAATGTTTTTGGCGAAAATATGAAGGTTGATGAGCCCAATAAACACAGATTTCAGAGTTTACACAGACCATTAAAACTACTTGCAATTAACACACTAAGTAAAAATGCAATCATTAATCTTTAAGTTTCAATAGTATACATTTTGAAAATGAAATAATCTTGGATCATACAGGCTAACTACTTCATTTTAGTAGGAGGAACTTAGGTAAAATGACATCAGAAGTCACCAGGCTTGACCTCAAACTGAAACCTCCTGATTCTTAGTTTGGTTCTCTTTCCCTTACATCCATTATCTTATAAGAACAGCCTGTGGGGTTAAAGTATTTTGTCACAATGATCCATTCATTCAGTCAGCAGATATTTATTGAGCATCTACTGTGTTCCAAGTGATGTACAGAAAGGGTGATCTACCAGGAGTGGAAATTTTAGTCCAAATCTCAGGTCTTCCAAACCTGACGTGTGTTCTTATGCAAGTGGTATATATACCTAAATCTCAGCATCCTCATCCTAAAATTAAGGTTATAGTTAAATCATCTATAAGCCTTCTTTCAGTTCTCAGTTTCTGTAATTCAATTAAACAGCTATACATGTTAAACAACAACAACAAAAAAAAACCCTCATGAATGAAGATTTAAAATTTCATAGATAGATACTTCACCCAAAACCAAATGTAAGATGTTCACTTGGCAGATTTAGGTCACTGGACAACATCTGATGCTTTTGTTATAAAAGGAGAAAAGAAGAGAGTGTGATAAGTTACCACCTGTCACTATGCCAAAACAAATCAAACTACTAGTAACTTAAAAAAAAAAAAACAGGTTTAGTGCATCTCTTATGTACTCAATAGTCTATCTTTTAGAATCTGGAAAATAAAATGATTTTAGCCACGCCTCCCTAAAAAAGCTGTTTGACAGCTCTAAACATTCAGAATTAAGTCCTCAAATGCATTTTATATAGAATTTCTAATGGACATCATAAATGAAATTTGGCACCCATTTGAATTAAATTGATCTAATAGATAATCTCGAAGGCCAACCTAGATATTAGATCTCATACAAGTGAGGGTTGGGGAGGGAGATATATTTTGATGAATTCTTTAATATTTCAAGAAATGCCAGAGGTTTATGTTTTTAAAATAATCCTAAATATGCTTAAAATCAATTCTTATATATAAACAGAATGACTGGTCATTTTACTATCATAAAATAAGAGACTATGTTTAATTCTGGTTTTCTCCTATAAAGCTACAGTTGTAGATCACTGTTAACCACACCCTTTCTCGTTACAAATGAAAAAAGCATTTCCTAAGGAGGTAAATATTTTTCAGAAGTTTACAAGTAGAGCCAGAGCTAAGACTGTAGTGTTCAATTCTATTATACCATAATGCCAACTCCTAATTATTTTTTTTTACTTTAATTGAAGTATAGTTGAAGTACAATAAACAACTTAAAGTATACAATGTGATCAGTTTTGACATATGTATATACCCATAAAACCATCATCACAATCAAAATTATATTGTCCATCATTCCAAGAAGTTTCCTCAAGCCCCTCTATATTCCATTCCTTCTTCTACCCCAATCCCCAATGTGACCACTGATTTGTTTTCAGTCACTGTTGATTAATTTACATCTTCTAGAATTCTGCATAAATGAAATCACACAGTATATCGTACTTTTTTGGGCCTGGATTCTCTCACTCTGCATAATTTTGAGCTTAATCATATTACTGCACATATCAATGTTCATTCCCTTCTCATTGCTGAGTATATTGCATTGAATGGATATACCACATGTTTATTCATTTACTCATTGATGAACATTTAGGTTATTCCTAGATTGGGGCTATTACAAATAAAGCTGCTATAAGTATTCATATACAAGTTTTTGTGTGAGCATATGTTCTCATTTCTTGTAGGTAAATATCTAGGAACGGAATGGATGGGTCATATGGTAGGTATATGTTTAACTTGAAAAATATCTGTCAGTTTTCCAAAGAAAGTTCATTGCTCCATAAACTTGCCAACATCTGGTATGGTCAGTTTTTTTGTATTTTTGTTATTGTTTTTGTTATTTTAACCATTCTAAGGGTATGCCATCCCAGTTGTTATCACATTATTTTAATTCCTTGGACTTTCTTGACACAACTTGTGCTATTCTGCAAATTTGGGGGAAAGAATGACACATATAATAATGTGATATATGACTGAAAGACAAGGATAAGGGTATTTTTTTCATAAGTTATTTTTACCACAATGGCAATTACCTTAATATCTATACTGATCAACAATTAAAAATTGACTTAATGATGTATACTACTTAAACATTTTTAGCCTTTTTTGAAAGGGCATTTTTAAGTTTATTTTTCTTTAACCTTTTTAACATCTTTTTTCTAAAAGGATTACAGAAAATAATCAAGGGGTTGAAAACATAACTGCCCAAAGGACAAGGGTGGGTAATATAAAAGCATAAAGTCATTCAAGAAATAAAATAAGGAGCTGTTTACTGCATACCAAATTAGCAAAGGTTTTTAGAAATGATAATGTCTAGGGTTGGCAAGGACGGGTGTGGTAAAATAGACATTCTCATTTATTACTCACGGAACAGACTACTTAGAAATCAATTTGGCCTTTTATAGTGAGAGCACTAATAGTGCTCATATCATTTGACACAGTAATATCACTTCTAGAAATTTTAAAACTCTAAACAATCAGATATGGATAAGTATTTATCTTCAAGGATTTCAGCATTATTTATCATGCTTATAAACTGGAAATAACCTAATTGTCCAAAAATAGAGGAATGAAGGAGCTCCCTGGTAGCCTAGTGGTTAGGATTCTGGGCTTTCACTGCTGTGGCCCACATTCAATTCCTGATGGGGGAACTGAGATCCCACAAACCGTGAGAAATGGCCAAAAAAAAAAAAAAAAATAGAGGAGTGATTAAATCATTATGGTTCATCCATGTGATATTATGCTGCCAATAAAAATCATAGATTTAAAGAATATTTAACCACATGAATAAGCGCTACTCATAAAATGTTTAGAGAATTAAACAAAAAGATTATCACAATTTTATAAAGGAAAACAATACATTAAAATGTAAGAAGGCGCATACAACTCCGCAACAAAAAAAACAGACAACTCAATCAAAAAATGGGCAGAAGACTTAAATACACATTTCTCCAAAGAAGACATACAGATGGCCAATAGGCACATGAAAAGATGCTCAACATCACTAATTATTAGAGAAATGCAAACAGAAACTACGGGGAGGGGGACTTTCAAGATGGCAGAGGAGTAAGAAGTGATCACCTTCCTCCCCACAAATACATCAAAAATACATCTACACATGGAACAACTCCTACAGAACACCTACTGAATGCTGGCAGAAGACCTTAGACTTCCCAAAAAGCAAGAAACGCCCCATGTACCTGGGTATGGCAAAAGAAAAAAGATTTAAAAAAGACAAAAGAATAGGGACGGGACCTGCACCTCTGGAAGGGAGCTGTGAAGGAGGAAAAGATTCCACACACTAGGAAGCCCGTTCACTGGTGGAGACAGGGGGGTGGGCGGGGCGGAAGCTTCGGCGCCATGGAGGAGAGCACAGCAACAGGGGTGCAGAGGGCAAAGCAGAGAGATTCCCGCACAGAGGATCAGTGCTGACCAGCACTCACCAGCCCAAGAGGCTTGTCTGCTCACCAGCCAGGACGGGCGGGGGCTGGGAGCTGAGGCTCGGGCTTCGGTCAGATCCCAGGGAAAGGACTGGGGTTGGCTGCGTGAACACAGCCTGAAGGGGGACTAGTGCACCACAGCTAGATGGGAGGGAGTCCGGGAAAAACCCTAGACCTGCCTAAGAGGCAAGAGACCATTGTTTCGGGGCACACGAGGAGAGGGGATTAAGAGCACCACCTAAACAAGCTCCAGAGATGGGCGCGAGCCGTGGCTATTAGCGCCGACACCAGAGACGGGCATGAAACGCTAAGGCTGCTGCTGCAGTCACCAAGAAGCCTGTGTGTAAACATAGCTCAATATCCACACCTCCCCTCCCTGGAGCCTGTGAAGCCCGCCACTGCCAGGGTCCAGTGATGCAGGGACAACTTTCCAGGGAGAACACACAGCACGCCGCAGGCTACTGTAACATCACGCCAGACGCAGGCTTGCCCTGCATTCCATACCCCTCCCTCCCGCCAGCCTGAGTAAGCCAGAGCCCCCTAATCAATTGCTACTTTAACCTCATCCTCTTGGGTGGGGAACAGATGCCCTCAGGCGACCTACACGCAGAGGCAGGGCCAAATCCAAAGCTGAACTCCAGGAGCTGTGCGAACAAAGAAGAGAAAGGGAAATCTCTCCGTGCAGCCTCAGGAGCAGTGGATTAAATCTCCACAATCAACTTGATGTACCCTGCATCTGTGGAATACCTGAACAGACAACAAATCATCCCAAAATTGAGGCGGTGGACTTTGGGAGAAACTGTAGACTTGGAGTTTGCATTCTGCATCTAATTTGTTTCTGGTTTTATGTTTATCTTATTCAGTATTTAGAGCTTATTATCATTGGTAGATTTGTTTATTGATTTGGTGGCTCTCTTCCTTTTATATATATATTTTTTTTTTCCTTTTTCTCTTTTTGTGAGTGTGTATGTATATGCTTCTTTGTGTCATTTTCTCGGTATAGCTTTGCTTTTGCCATTTGTCCTACGGTTCTGTCTGTCAACTTTTTTTTTAGTATAGTTTTTAGAGCTTGTTATCATTGGTGCATTTGTTTATTGGTTTGGTTGCTCTCTTCTTTCTTTCTTTTTTTATTACTTTTTCATTTTTAATAATTTTTTAATTTAATTTTATTTTATTTTTTATTTCTTTCTTTTCTCTTCTCCCGTTTCTTCTGAGCCATGTGGCTGACAGGGTGTTGGTGCTCCAGCCAGGTGTCAGGCCTGTGCCTCTTAGGTGGCAGAGCTGACTTCAGGACATTGAACCATCAGAGATCCCCTGGCCCCATGTAGTATCAAATGGTGAAAGTTCTCCCAGAGATCTACATCTAAACGCTAAGACCCAGGCCCACTCAACGACCAACAAGATACAGTGCTGGACACCCCATACCAAACAATTAGGAAGACAGGAACACAACCCCACCCATTAGCAGAGAGGCTACCTAAAATCATCATAAGTTCACAGACACCCCAAAACAGACAACTGGATGTGGTCGCGCTCACCAGAAAGACAATATCTAACCTCATCCACCAGAACACAGGCACCAGTCCCCTCCACCAGGAAGCCTACACAAACCACTGAACCAACCTTACCCACTGGGGGCAGACACCAAAAGCAACAGAAACTATGAACCTGCAGCCTGCAGAAAGGAGACCACAAACACACTAAGTTAAGCAAAATGAGAAGACACAGAAATATACAGCAGATGAAGGGGCAAGGTAAAAACCCACCTGACCAAACAAATGAAGAGGAAATAGGCAGTCTACCTGAAAAAGAATTCAGAGTAATGATAGTAAATAAATCCAAAATCTTGGAAATAGAATGGAGAAAATACAAGAAATGTTTAACAAAGACCTAGAAGAACTAAAGAGCAAACAAACAATGATGAACAACACAATAAATGAAATTAAAAATCCTCTAGAAGGAATCAACAGCAGGGTAACTGAGGCAGAAGAATGGATGAGTGACCTGGAAGATAAAATGGTGGAAATAACTACTGCAGAGCAGAATAAAAAGAATGAAAAGAATTGAGAACAGTCTCAAAGACCTCTGGAACAACATTAAATACATCAACATTTGAATTATAGGGGTCCCAGAAGAAGAAGAGAAAAAGAAAGGGACTGAGAAAATATTTGAAGAGATTATAGTTGAAAACTTCCCTAATATAGGAAAGGAAATAGTCAATCAAATCCAGGAAGCACAGAGAGTTCCATACAGGATAAGTCCAAGGAGAAACATGCCAAGACACATATTAAACAAACTATCAAAAATTAAACACAAAGAAAAAATATTAAAAGCAGCACGGGAAAAGAAACAAATAACACACTAGGGAATCCCTATAAGGTTAACAAATGATCTTTCAGCATAAACTCTGCAAGCCAGAAGGGAGTGGCAGGACATATTTAAAGTGATGAAAGGGAAAAACCTACAACCAAGATTACTCTACCCAGCAAGGATCTCATTCAGATTGGACAGAGAAATTAAAACCTTTGGAGACAAGCAAAAGCTAACAGAATTCAGCACCACCAAACCAGCTTTACAACAAATGCTAAAGGAACTTCTCTAGGCAGCACACATAAGAAAAGGAAAAGACCTACAATAACAAACACAAAACACTTAAGAAAATGTTAAAAGGAACATACATATCAATAACTACCTTAAATGTAAATGTATTAAACGCTCCAACCAAAAGACATAGACTGGCAGAATGGATACAAAAACAAGACCTGTATATATGCCGTCTACAAGAGACCCACTTCAGACCTAGGAACACATACAGACTGAAAGTGAGGGGATGGAAAAAGATATTCCATGCAAATGGAAATCAAAAGAAACCTGGAGTAGCAATTCTCATATCAGACAAAATAGACTTTAAAATAAAGACTATTACAAGAGAAAAACAAGGACACTACATAATGATCAAGGGATCAATCCAAGAAGAAGATATAATAATTGTAAATATTTATGCACCCAAAATAGGAACACCTCAATACATAAGGCAAATGCTTACAGCCATAAAAGGGGAAATCGGCAGTAACATAATAACTTAGGGAACTTTAACACCTCACTTTCACCAATGGACACATCGTCCAAAAGAAAATAAATAAGGAAACACAAGCTTTAAATGATACATTAAACAAGATAGACTTAATTGATATTTATCAGACACTCCATCCAAAAACAACAGAATATACTTTCTCCTCACGTGCTCATGGAACATTCTCCAGGACAGACCATATCATGGGTCACATATCAAGCCTTGGTAAATTTAAGAAAATTGAAATCGTATCAAGTATCTTTTCCCATGGCATTGCTATGAGACTAGATATCAATTACAGGAAAAAATCTGTAAATAATACAAACACATGGAGGCTAAACAATACACTACTAAATAACCAAGAGATCACTGAAGAAATCAAAAAATACCTGGAAACAAATGACAATGAAAACACGATGACCCAAAACCTATGGAATGCAGTAAAAGCAGTTCTAAGAGGGAAACTTATAGCAATACAATCGTACCTCAAGAAACATCTCAAAGAAACAACCTAACCTTACACCTAAGCAATTAGAAAAGGAAGAACAAAAAACCCCAAAGTTAGCAGAAGGAAAGATATCAAAAAGATCAGGTCAGAAATAAATGAAAAATAAATGAAGGAAATGATAGCAAAGATCAATAAAACTAAAAGCTGGTTCTCTGAGATGATAAACAAAATTGATAAACCATTAGCCAGACTTATGAAGAAAAAACGGGGAAGGCACAAATCAATAGAATTAGAAATGAAAAAGGAGAAGTAACAACTGACACTGCAGAAATATAAAGAATCATGAGGGATTACTACAAGCAACTATATGCCAATAAAATGGACAACCTGGAAGAAATGGACAAATTCTTAGAAAAGCACAACCTTCTGAGACTGCACCAAGAAGACGAAGCACAAGGACTGAAATTGAAACTGTGATTAAAACTCTTCCAACAAACAAAAGCCCAGGACCAGATGGCTTCACAGGCGAATTCTATCAAACATTTAGAGAAGAGTTAACACCTATCCTTCTCAAACTCTCCCAAAATATAGCAGAGGGAGGAAAACTCCCAAACTCACTCTACGAGGCCACCATCACCCTGATACCAAAAGCAGACAAAGATGTCACAAAGAAAGAAAACTACAGGCCAATATCACTGATGAACATAGATGCAAAAATCCTCAACAAAATACTAGCAAACAGAATCCAACCGTACATTAAAAGGATCATACACCATGATCAAGTGGGGTTTATCCCAGGAATGCAAGGATTCTTCAATATATGCAAATCAATCAATGGGATACACCATATTAACAAACTGAAGAATAAAAGCCACATGATCACCTCAGTTGATGCAGAAAAAGCTTTCAACAAAATTCAACACCCCCTGATGATAAAAACACTGCAGAAAGTAGGCATAGAGGGGAACTTATCTCAACATAATAAAGGCCATATATGAGAAACCCAAAGCCAACATCATTCTCAATGGTGAAAAACTGAAACCATTTCCTCTAAGATCAGGAACAAGACAAGGTTGTCCACTCTCGCACTACTATTCAACATAGTTTTGGAAGTTTTAGTCATAGCCATCAGAGAAGAAAAAGAAATAAAAGGAATCCAAATTTGAAAAGAGGAAATAAAGCTGTCACTGTTTGCAGATGACATCATACTATACATAGAGAATCCTAAAGATGTTACTAGAAAACTACTAGAGCTAATCAATGAATTTGGTAAAGTAGCAGGATAAAAAATTAATGCACAGAAATCTCTTGCATTCCTATATACTAATGATGAAAATCTGAAAGAGAAATTAAGGAAACATTCCCATTTACTACTGCAACAAACACAATAAAATAAACCTACTAAGGAGAGAAAAGACCTGTATGCAGAAAACTATAAGGCACAGATTCAGAAAACTAAAGATGACACAAACAGAGGGAGAGATATGCCATGTTCTTGGATTGGAAGAATCAACATTGTGAAAATGACTATACTACCCAAAGCAATCTACAGGTTCAGTGCAAACCCTATCAAACTACCAATGGCATTTTTCACATAACTAGAACAAAAAATTGCACAATTTGTACGGAAACACAAAAGACCGTGAATAGCCAAAGCAATCTTGAGAGAGAAAAATGGAGCTGGAGGAATCAGGCTCCCTGATTTCAGACTATATTACAAAGCTACAGTAATCAAGACAGTATGGTACTGGCACAAAAACATAAATATAGACTAAAGCAACAGGATAGAAATCCCAGAGATAAACCCACACACATATGGTCACCTTATCTTTGATAAAGGAGTCAAAAATATACAATGGAGAAAAGACAGCCTCTTCAATAAGTGGTGCTGGGAAAATTGGACAGCTACATGTAAAAGAATGAAATTAGAACACTCCCTAACACAATACACAAAAATAAACTCAAAGTGGATTAAAGACCTAAATGTAAGGCCATACACTATAAAACTCTTACAGGAAAACATAGGCAGACACTCTAGGTCATAAATCACAGCAAGATACTTTTTGATCCACCTCCTAGTGAAATGGAAATAAAAACAAAAATAAACAAATGGGACCTAATGAAAGTTAAAAGCTTTTGCACAGCAAAGGAAAACATAAACAGGATGATAAGACAACCCTCAGAATGGGAGAAAATATTTGCCAATGAAGCAACTGACAAAGGATTAATCTCCAAAATATCCAAGCAGCTCATGTAGTTCAATATTAAATAAACAACCCAATCCGAAAATGGGCAGAAGACCTAAATAGATATTTCTCCAAAGAAGATATACAGATTGCCAAGAAACGCATGAAAGGATGCTCAACATCACTAATCATTAGAGAAATGCAAATCAAAAAATCAAAACTACAATGAGGTATCTCCTCACACCTGTCAGAATGGCCATCATCAAAAAATCTACAAAGAATAAATGTTGGAGAGGGTGTAGAGAAAAGGGAACCCTCTTGCACTGTTGCACTGTTGGTGGGAATGTAAATTGATACAGCCACTATGGAGAACAGTATGGAGGTTCCTTAAAAAACTAAAAATAGAACTACCATATGACCCAGCAATCCCACTACTGGGCATATACCCTGAGAAAACCATAGTCAAAAACAGTCATGTACCACAATGTTCGTTGCAGCTTTATTTAAAATAGCCAGGACATGGAAGCAACGTAAGTGTCCATCGACAGATGAATGGATAAAGAAGATGTGGCAAATATATACAATGGAATATTACTCAGCCATAAAAAGAAACAAAATTGTGTTATTTGTAGTGAGGTGGATGGACCTAGAGACTATCATACAGAGAGAAGTAAGTCAGAAAGAGAAAAACAAATATCATATGCTAACACATATATATGGACTCTAAAAATAATTTTTTAAGTGGTTCTGATGAACCTAGGGACAGGACAGGAATAAAGATGCAAACGTCGCAAATGGACTGAGGACACGGGGAGGGGGAAGGGTAAGCTGGGACGATGTGAGAAAGTGGCATGGACATATATACACTAGCAAATGTAAAATAGATAGCTAATGGGGAGCAGACACATAGCTCCCAGAGATTAGCTTGTTGCTTTGTGAGCACCTAGAGGGGTGGGATAGGGTGGGTGGGAGGAAGATGTAAGAGGGAGGAGATAATGGGGATATGTGTATACATATAGCTGATTCACTTTGTTATACAGCAGAAAATAACACACCATTGTAAAGCAATTATACTCCAATAAACATGTTAAAGTAAATAAATAAATAAATATTCAAAGCTGGAAAGAACAAAAAAAAAGCCACAAGGAGGTATCACCTGACTCCAGTCAGAACGGCCATCGTTAAAAAGTCTATAAATAATAAATGCTAAAGAAGGTGTGGAAAAAAGGGAACCCTCCGACACTGTTCGTAGGAGTGTAAACTGGTGTAGCTACTATGGAAAATGGTATGGAGGTTCCTTAAAAAACTAAAAATAGAGTTACTGTATGATCCAGCAATCCCACTCCTGGGCATATATCCAGAGAAAACTAATTCGAAAAGATACATGCACCCCAATGTTCATAGCTGCACTATTTACAGTAGCAAAGACAAGGAAGCAACCTAAATGTCCATTGATGGATGGATAAAGAAGATGTGATAGATATATAGAGATATATAGAGATATATAAAATGGAATGTTACTCACCCATAAAAATGAAATAATACCATTTGCAGCTACATAGATGGACCCAGAGATTATCATGCTAAGTGAGGCAAATCAGAGAAAGACATATATCATATGATATCACTTATATGTGGAATCTAAAATATGATACAAATGAACCTACTTAACAAAACAGAAACAGACGGGCAGACATAGAAAACAAACTTATGGTTACCAAAGGGGAAAGGAGATGGTGCAGAGATAAATTAGGAGTTTGGGATTAGCATATACAAATTACTCTATACAAAATAGATAAACAACAAGGTCCTACTGTATAGCACAGGCAACTATATTCAATATCTTGTAATAAACTGTAATGGAAAAGAAAAAAATGCAAGAAGGAGAGATACCAAAAGTTTAACAGCGGTAACTGTCCTTGAAGTGTTTACACTTGAACTGGTAGATACATTGAGTTGGTAAGTACGTTATTTAAATTTTTTAGCAATATGTAAGTAATATATGATATGCGATACATTACTAAATTACTTGCATATTACAGCAACATGCGAGTAATATGTTGAAGCACAGAGGCATGACCAACTAATCATCTCTGTACAGGGAATTTCTTTTGAACTAAATCTAGAAGAATAAGTCATTTTCCACATGGAGAACTAGTAGAAAGGCATTCTTGGAAGACATTATGTATGCAAAGCCACTGAGTTGTTTGTATCCCTGGAATACAGTTCAAGGGCTAAATATTCAATTTTTGTCTGTTGAATACACTAATGAATGAGTTATAAAAAATAATTCATTCTCTCTCACTGTTCTTTGTCTCCCGTATTTTAGTCACTAAAAGTCTACTATTACAACATAATGGTATATTACAAATTTCAAAAGTGACTAATTTTCTATCTACATCTTAGGATGTTGCTTCCTAAAATCATCTTGGAATTCTTTAATTTCATTAGTAATTGATCAATAATTTATTAAATAGTTAAAGTGAGCTAATTCTGGAGACCTTCCAGAGAGCCAATCACCACCTCTTAAGAGTATTAAATCTTTTCCTTGCTTTATATCCTAAGAAACAGCTGATATTTCGACAAAGAGCCCTTTATCTACTCACCAACTATAAATCAAAAGAATGACTATAATTGATTTTGGACACCTTTTCTTCAAAAAAAAAAAAAACCTACCACAAGGTGATCTTTGATACAATAGGTTTTTTTAAAAAAGATTCATTTGCTGCTGTTTATTCTTAATAAAGTGATATGTTGGCAAGGCAGATTGCAAAATTTGTATTAAAAAAATCTCCACAGTTACTTAATTCCTGAGTCATTATTTATCTTTTTAACATTCATAAAGACTGAAGTCTATCATCCTTTGTCAGCAATTATGAGATAGAACGATTAGATGGAAACAATTTTTTCTAATACAATGATATTTGACAAGAAAAATGACTACTGAAAGGAAAAGCAAGGGATACAATATCAGCTAAGGCAAGATTGAAATCATAGATGGGAACTTAATTTCAAAGAGATATTTATTTATTATTAAAATAACAGCAACTAAAAACTTCTTTTTCTAGCCATTTTACTTACTAGATACTCTAAACAGTCCTCTATATTAAGACAAGCAAAATGTTGCAGATAATGCATAGGGCTCCTGACAAGGTAAATCTAACAGAAGATCCCTACATAAATCTGGATCCCCACAGAGTCATACCCTTTGAGCCCCTGTAAGGGTGAATAGAAATAAAGAGGCATTTCTGTTAGTGTTTGGGGTAGTTCTGTCACCAAAAAGTACCTTTTAATAGTGAAAGTTATTTTTAATTGTGAAATGCCCAACCTCTGTCCAAAAGAGCAGAGGTGGTCTTAATGCTTTAAAGACACATCCATGCCAAGGGAAGACCAAATGGTACACTGCAGGAACAGAGGTTTCACAGTAGAGATGACTGTTGAGAAAACTGAGTGGTCACATGCCTATGGATAGTTACCCATGAAGACTCAAAAGACTCTCCACTATTGAAATCAGTATTAAAAATGCAATCTGTGATTTAGTTGGAAGAAAAAAACAACTGTCTTATGAAATCAGTGTGGTTCATTTAAATTGTGTCGGTTTTGTATTTTTGTTTGTATTTGATTTGCAGTTTTTTTGTTTTATTTTTACATAAGTCTTGGACATCTTAAGGGTTTATACTTAGTTTTACGGTTGTACATATTTTAAGAGGTTTTCTTTCTTAATCTTTTTTTCTTTCAAAAGAGATATATACATACTTTGATAGAATATAGAATGTAGGTTTGATAAGAACTGGCTTACCATTTGATTTCTTGTGTTAGTCCACCTACAGTGTGGACCTGTCACTCTGGCCAGAGTGTGCCATGGCAATTATGGTGGCCATTACAACTTGTGAAAGTTGTCTTATATTTCAATCTCTATGAACCTGTTGAAATGGTTCTGCCCTGAGGCAGAAATCCACCTCAAGTGAATTAGGTTGAACTATGTGAAACTGCCAGTCTTATAAGTCAAAAACAGCCATTTGTAAGCATTTTCTTGTCATACAACTTAATATATACATGCTCAAGTTTCTTCTCCTTCAAGAAGAGCCTGAGCTAAACCAGTATGGGTGCATCATAATAGAAACCTCTTAACAGGCAACTGACCCTCCTTGATACTATCCTGGTTTTGGCCAATGCCATTCAGTCAAATCAGAAATTAAAAGTAAAGGCTTTTTCTTTATATAAAAATAATATATTTAAAAAAGCAGGGCTTCCCTGGTAGCGCAGTGGTTGAGAGTCCGCCTGCCGATGCAGGGTACAGGGGTTCGTGCCCCGGTCCGGGAAGATCCCACGTGCCGCGGTGCAGCTGGGCCTGTGAGCCATGGCCGCTGAGTCTGCGCGTCCGGAGCCCGTGCTCCGCAACGGGAGAGGCCACAACAGTGAGAGGCCCGCGTACCAAGGGAAAAAAAAAAAAAAAAAGCAACTACTGAACATAAAGAAAGAAAGCTAGAAGGAATACAAAATTAGACCATAGTACGTGAGACACTGTCCTGGGGAACTACTTGGACATTGATCAAGGAGACTCTCTTCTTAAAAGACCAGAAATTAATCAATCAGGTTTTTGTATAAAACAATACAAAAAAGATTCAGAACTCCCAGGAACAGCTATCAGTCAGAACAGTTTTTCAATAAAGTCCTCTTTATTTTCTATTCACTACAAT
The DNA here is from genome assembly GCF_003676395.1 of Aethalodelphis obliquidens. Taxonomy (NCBI): domain Eukaryota; kingdom Metazoa; phylum Chordata; class Mammalia; order Artiodactyla; family Delphinidae; genus Aethalodelphis; species Aethalodelphis obliquidens. The sequence continues at coordinate 86,136,937 of NW_020837945.1, read as the reverse complement.
ACTAAGAAATAATCAAATATTACCCACACTGTTTCCTCAACCCTTTCTTGTGAGGGTCCTTTCCTTTTATTGTTTCAAATTTCCCAGCAGTAAGAACCCCCACCCACATCTAATTGTAAGATGGGAGGACAAAGAAGGGTTTGTCCATAGTTACCGCTTCCTTAGAGCTGAGGTGATCTGTCTCCCTGTTTCATACCAAACATGATTGTTAGTGACAATATCCAAGTGCCACTTTTCTGGTCTCATTTGAGACACTGAAATGTACATTCCAATCTCCTCCAACAGAAATATTTCAAAATAACAAGCATGACAAAATCCTCATGATACAGGGCAAGATATGAAGAAATATGAGGAACACCTCAAGTTCTTGTTACTCCCATGTTTAATGTTTTTTGGGTTTTTTTTTTTGCGGTACACGGGCCTCTCACTATTGGGGCCTCTCCCGTCATGGAGCACAGGCTCCGGACGCGCAGGCTCAGCGGCCATGGCTCATGGGCCCAGCCGCTCCGCGGCATGTGGGACCTTCCCGGACCGGGGCACGAACCCGTGTCCCCTGCATCAGCAGGCGGACTCTCAACCACTGCGCCACCAGGGAAGCCCCCATGTTTAATGTTTTTAATTTATCTTTTGGGAAGGAAACATCTCAAATCTTGTATACAGAAACTTTATGTCCACTTTGTTCCCAGATAAAGGAAGGATTACCCTGTGACAAATGGCCAGTGAAGCCTGGCCTCAGAGACATGATATTCCACAACTTCCCTGTCATGGCACCAAAGGGCTGAGGCTAAGAAAGAGAATACATATTCACAGAAGAAAAAATGTGATATATCGGATCTATGAAAAAGAGCTAAAAAGAGTAAAATTATAATAAATGATAAAATATTCCTGGAGTTCTGTGATAGAAAAGTCATTCCTTTTTCATTCATTCAACTAATGTTTACAAGAATCTATTTTATGTAAGGTATTGTATTAATACAAATAATCAACATTCATTGAGTACTTATTATGTGCCAGGTACTATACTAGCTATTTTATATACATTATTTCAAAATTATTATGAATAGATATTCTTATTATCCCAACTTTACAGAAGAAAAATAGGAAGCTAAAGAGGTTAAATAACAAGTTCATAAGTGGCTGTGCTGGGATTTGAACTTATAACTGACCCTGTTTTCTTTCTACTACACCATACGAATCACTTAAAAACATTTGAAAATTGAAGGGATATAAATATGTAGAGTGCCTAACAATGCACAAATCAATATTCTGTTAAAATAAATATGAATCATTCTTAAGATAGTCACCAAAATTTCATTTGGGGTCAAAAGCATAAATATTAAAGTACTTATTCTGTTGATAGCGGTATCTCCCAATCTCATCTGTAGCACCTGCCAACAGCCAACATCACAGTGAATTTTACAGGAGTAACTGAAAAACTATTATTTCATTGACCAGTGTGGAAATTTCCCGCTGGTTCCTCTGTTAGAGGAGTTACCCCTCAAATGAAAAATGCCTAGAGTCTGCATAATAGCCAAGACTGGGTTCTCTCCCATGTGTTTGCCAAACAATAGCCAGGAGTTGCAGCTGGGAGACCTACTCAGTTCTCCCTCATTTTGACTTCCATGGTGGTGGACTAGAGCATGATCATTTCATAAAAACATTTGATTATTAATTTAGTTATACAATAATCTCTTACTGAGTACCTATTAATGCAATCTATGTTACAGGGACATTTGTTCAAAGAAAATGTAACCAATAATAGTTTATATATCTATCTTGAGCAAATATGGCATGTTTAGGACCTTTCTATGATTCAAGTTGCATACATGCACTAAGGAAGACATGTGGAGAGAATGTATACCTACTTCCCAGTCCTCTAAATACATCAGACCTTTAACAGGAGGGACACGTGCCTTTTTCACCATTTTTTATCCCTAACCCCATGCATATATGCCTTGCATATTGTTGGTGCTCAAATAATAATAATGTTTATTATTAGAATAAATGAACTCTATATTCTTTCAAATCCTTTGGCAGCACCCATAAAAAAATAGCAGCAGCCTGTGGGTCAGAGGCTCTGGTTCTAGTCCTGACAATATGCCAAACCCACCATCTGACTTTTTAAACAAGCCACAGCAACTGACTGCTTCCATGAGAGTAAGTGGAACTGAACGGACAGCTAGGATGTTAAGGAATGGTACCAGATGCTCCTTAGTATAACACTAGCGGATTTCAGCTCATTTCTGAAAATAATTGCTTTAGAATGAGCCTTCCACCAGAGAGCTCATGATGAACAAGCAGAATTTTGGAAGTGATGTTGGGAAGTACTTGTGAGTGGTACTAGGAACTGTGGAGAAGATGACCTAGGAACTGTGGAGAAGATGAAAAACTCTGAGACCCTGCTGTCAGAATGGGCTCAGGAGTTCCAGTAGGAATGGACTAATTGGTCCCACTTAGTGGGCCTACACTAGGAGATAAAACTGACTCTGGGCAGAGAAAGGAAACACAATCATCAAGATGCACCAAGTACCCTGGGAAGTGAGATAGGTGGGTTAGATGGAAGCTTCCAGAAGTAACCACTTCGAGCCCTCCTTATGAGAGCTTGCTTAGAGGGAGTCTGTGACAGCATTATACTTAATTGAAGTCTGCAGGCGAGTAAAGCCTGTAGGCTGGGTTTGGGAGAAGAAAGTCAGACTCTAGAGTCAGTAACTACAAATGGCACACGAGTTCAAGGCAGGACACAGCAAGGTTGGACTAATATTGAGTCTGATAATCACAAAATTTCCCAAGAAGAGCTCTTAAAAACACCCTGCTGCTCACTCCTTATATCAGTCCTTGAATTCTGTGAAACTGATGACTGCTTTTTGCTCAGAGAAAATCCATTTATTTGATTCTATTTTTACCTTTTTCCTCAACTCCTAAACTATCTATGGCCAATATTTTTCAAACAGTTCTGTGGATGACTCCTTTGAATAAGACTCAATGAACACAATCAAAAATGGTTACAAGATCACTTAGATCTTACATTAGTGGTCCAGTGATCAGCACAGATCCAAAGATAATCTGGTCTCCTCTTTTCATTGCCCATGCTAAGCACTAAGGTGAAGGGAAGTTGAATGACTTCCTTAACATAGTACAACCTGTTAGAGGTCACATGAGGACTAGAATCCATGTCATGAACATGCCTAGTTCAGTGCTTTGTTCCCTAAACAGTGCTGAGTTCTATTATAATGTGAACACATGCAGCTTTCCTTACTTACTGTTCTATCTTGCACAAGACTTCATGAAATTATATTCTTATCAGACTATATTTCCCAAATAGCTTGCTTAGTAAATCTCTCTTACTGAAGTGAATATCTTATTTGTTGGACTTCTATGTCTTGCCTTTCACTGCTAAGAACAAAACAAAACAAAAACTGCAGTGCCCAATAGGTTATACATCTCTGACAGTATATGGCTCAAAAATTGTCAGATACAATTTATGTATGGTAGTCACTGTTAATAATCAATGACGACATTACAAAAATCTTTAAGTGGTTTTATTGATAGGGATATTAAATTTGATAGGATAGGAGAAACTAAGAAATTCAGATTAAAATAAAGGCAGAGATATAAAAAACAGTGAAGATTACACAAGTAGGCATCCCAGTTGAGCCACTAATTAATTCTGTAACCTCAGTGAACTCATTTAACCTCTGTAGTCCAGATTCCTCATAAGAAGGAGAAGAAGAAGAAGAAGGAAAAGGGGGGAGAGGGACAGTAAGGGGGGTGAGGGGAGGGGGAAAGGGAGCAGTTGGAACTAAATAACCCTGGATTTAAATAAAGCCTCCAGAGCTCCATGTAGGTGTACTTCAATTTTGATAAAAACAGGGTCTAGGATATAAGCATGGCTTACATATATAAAAGTCTCTGTGATAATAATAGCTAAGTTAGAGAATAATAACCATATGTCAGGCATTTGTCTAAGGGCTATAAATATATGTGAATTCATGGAATAATTGTCACAGAAACTCAATGAGATAAGCACCATTATTTTCATCCTTATTTTCCAGATTAGGAAACTGAGGCATAGAGATTAAGTAATTTGCCAATGTCATACATATAGTGAGTGGTAGAATCAGGGTTTGAACATAGCCTGGCTCCAGTGTCATGCACTTAAAACACTGTTATACTGCCCCCTTACGATGGGTGAAGTGATAGGTTTGGGTGGCTGATGATGACAGATTAAGAGATTTTGGATGGTCTTTTAAGGCAAAATGGATAACTTTTAAGTATAGCATCCCTCCTGGGGCAGTTTTCTTAGACAGTTTATAGTAGTAAGACACCAATATTCATCCAGTTTCTCAGATTAAAAATCAAAGAATAATTCTTGATGTTTGCCTTTCTCTTACTCCAAAAGTCATTAGCAAGTCCTCTTAGGTCTACCATCAAAACAAATCTCGAATCCAACCATTTCTCACTACTATACTGCTACCACTTGGTGCATCTTCATCTTCACCTTCACCTATAGTGCTGCAATTACCTCCTGAATCACCTCCCTGCTTTTACACTTACCCTTCTGCAGTTTAATCTCCACATAGCATGCTGAGTAATCATTTTTAAAACACAGATCACATCATTCCTGGATTCGAAACCCTCCTATGGCTTCCCATCGTATTTAGAATAAAATCTAAACTCCTTATTAAGGCCTGACTCTACATGATCTGGCCTTCATGCACTTGTTATCCACTTTTTTTTTTTTTTTTAGAAACAACAGAAATTTATTTCTCACAGTTCTGGAGGCTGGAAGTCTAGGATCATAGTACTGGCAGATTCGGTGTTTGGTGAGGGCTTCCTGGTTCATAAATTATCCACTTCTTTTTTATGGAATATATTTTGCTATCTGAATAAACTTCCTGAAGTCTTTGAACTTCTCCTGTGATGTTCTGGACTTTTTTCCCACCAAAATATAACAGCTATGTATTTATTGGAAGAGAGTTAACTCATTAGCATTAAATACTAAGATAATTACTACATTAAAATCCCATGCCATGTGGAGATGCAGAAATGAAAGCTGCCCCCTGCTTCCTTTGCTCTTCACAATCTATGGAAACTTCCTAGACTGCCCTGAGAATTCTTTTTTTTTTTTAAGTGACAAAGAATACCTGCTCAGCAGGTTTTTACTCTCTAGGTATTGTCTATTCACCATTACAAATAATAAGTTGTTGGCTAAGACTGATGTTTGTCAATTCAGATAGAAACTTTGGAATAATTAATGATACCATTTATTTTTAAAACCTGTGGTAAGTTAGTGGCAAACGTACATAGTGTATGGAAAGGAAAAATTGTTGCTTCCCAGAAACTGATTTCCTCATCATGGGAAATTAAATAGGTCAAACACAGCTAACACACAAAAGTTAAAAAAGAAGCCCTTGTTTCTAGTGATAGTTCAGGGAAGTGCTCTTGAAGATTCCATTCACATGTTCTGAAAGCATTAATTTCTCCATTAAACATCTATGGAAGTAATGACTATCTAGTGATTTAAAAGACCATAAAATGGATATGATCCATTTTCTTTTCATTAAATAGCCCACTGCAACATCCATGATTTGACCTCCACATGTACAGACAATAATAAAACTAAAAATTTCTAAATTGGTTGATTTCTTAGCTCAGTCATAGGAGTTGAAACAAGTTAGCTCTCAATATCTGAAAGAGCATTAAGAGCAACAGCCTTTTTTATGTGCTAACTAGGAGTGTGCATTTAGTTCTCTAGAAACAGACTTGAAGTTGTATCCTCCCCTAACCTTCTACTAAGATTAGATCCACACATTTTAAACTCTATTTGGAGCACAGATTACAGTTTCTGTGGCTCTGTCATTAAAATAAACAGCACCAAAGCAAAATATAATCACAGTGAACCGAGGAATTAATGTGAAATACTAAGTAATTCATTCAAAGGATAAGTTAGCTTCCTTGCTCTTAGCTTCAAAGATTGTAGATAATAAACTAAAACTATAAGCAAATTGAAATAAAGGGAGTAAACATAACTCTTGAGACTGATTTAGGTCACTTTACTACTACTTCATATCTCTCCCAGAAGATAAAAGAGACTGAACTGTTGATATCCTAATGAGGCATGATATTAAAAATATTTTACAAGCAATATTGTATTAGCACTGACCTAGTAGAATAGACTCCATCCTGACAGAATGAGGAAGTAGTGTCTTTGAGGGCCCCTTTTGTGGCAGGCATCAACCATTTAGTTGCTGATTTGGGGGAAGTCTGGTAGGTTCTGGGGGACAGCCTAGGGTCAAGCCAGCAGGGATGAGGGTAGGGCCACTAACCCCTGGAAGAGCCATACAATGCATACCAATTGAACATTGCCCTTAATACTGCCATCAGCTTTGGGTAATTGAAGAAGGGAAGGGGGGAGCAATGAACATATTGAGGCATGGGATAGATGGACTCCAGGATAGACATTTACAACCAGCCTCATGTTTATATTTCTAGATAGAAATAACAAGAGGAACAGGGTAAATGGCTGGACTTTGTCTCCTGTGGACACTTTAAGATAACAGTAATGGCAGGGGAGAGAGGGGTTAAGCCCTGCTTAGGTAAAAGATCAAGATGTCATATATTTCTCATCCTTGGGGTCATGGAGAGCTGGACTGCTCATGCACAGAAAGGCTCCTCGGGGGTCAAAAAGGGAGGGGATGCCAGACCATAATAAGTTTTGCTAACTTCCCAAAGGCCCTTGTGCTGAAACCCACCTTGTCTAAAGGATGCATGCACGTATTGGGAGGGGCCCTGAGTCAAAGAACATAGCAAGACAATTGGCCAGAGGAAAACAAAGACCCAGAAGACTGCCCCCTTATAAAGGATTTAAAGGTGTGACTTTCCCTTTCCCAAAGGTGTGACTTTCTCTGAGCTTACCCGTGCATCTGTCAGGATGTACTCCACTTTTCTAATAAACACCTTACTTTCCTCTCTGTCTTCTGTCTCCTTGTCAACATTTTTTTGAAGACAGACAAGAACTGGTGCCCAGACTCTAGCCCATGGTCTAGTGGTTAGGATTCAAGGCTCTCATCACCTCGACCAGGGTTCAATCCCTGGTCTTGTTTCCAGCTGTGCTCACTACTGTCTCCTGAAATCAATATCAGTCCTTCTAAAATATTTTTTTTATCTTGCTATTTCTCTTCCCTTAGTGAGATCCTACTCATCCATCAGAACTCAATTCAAATGTCACTTATAAAGTCAAAAGCTCCCTCCCAATTCCCCTCCCTCCTGTTCTCATTCTCCCCTCACTATAATTATATATGTGTGTAAATGGGTATTTGCTCCATGTCTCTTTCTCACATTAGCCCAAAGCCCTCAGGGGTCTAAGGCCTTGACTTACACCTTGTCCTTTGGCTCACCATTTTCTTCCTAGCGATTAGAAAAATACTAGAGGGGGGACCTTCAAGATGTCAGAAGAGTAAGACGTGAAGATCACCTTCCTCCTCACAAATACATCTACATGTGGAACACCTCCTACAGAACACCTACTGAATACTGGCAGAAGACCTCACACTTCCCCAAAGGCAAGAAACTCCCAACGTAACTGTGTAGGGCAAAAGAAAAAAGAAAAAACAGAGACAAAATAATAGGGACGGGACCTGCACCTCTGGGAGGGACCTGTGAAGGTGAAAAATTTTCCACAAACTAGGAAGCCCCTTCACTGGTGGACGGGGGTGGGGTGGGGGGGAGGCTTTGGAGCCACGAAGGAGAGCATGGCAACAGGGGTGCAGAGGGCAAAGTGGAGAGATTCCCGCACAGAGGATCAGTGCTGACCATCACTCACCAGACTGAGAGGCTTCTCTGCTCACCAGCCAGGGCAGGTGGGGGCCGGGAGCTGAGGCTCCAGCTTTGGAGGTCAGATCCCAGGGAGAGGACTGGGGTTGGCTGCGTGAACAAAGCTTGGAGGGGGCTAGTGCACCACAGCTAGCTGGCAGGGTGTCCGGGAAAAAGCCTGGACCTGCCTAAGAGTCAAGAGACCATTGTTTCAGGGTGCACGAGGAGAGGGGATTCAGAGCACTGCCTAAATGAGCTCCAGAGATGGGCACGAGCCTCAGCTATCAGCGCGGACACCAGAGACAGGCATGAAACACTAAGTCTGCTGCTGCAGCCACCAAGAAGCCTGTGTGCAAGCACAGGTCACTATCCACACCTCCCCTCCCGGAAGCCTGTGCAGCCCACCACTGCCAGGGTCCTGTGATCGAGGGACAACTTCCCCAGCAGAACACACGGCATGCCTCAGGCTGTTGCAATGTCACGCTGGCCTCTGCAGCCACAGGTTCACCCCGCATTCTGTACCCCTCCCTCCCCCAGGCCTGAGTGAGCCAGAGCTCCCCTAATCAGTTGCTACTTTAACCCCATCCTGTCGGGGGCGGGGGGGGGACAGATGCCCTCAGGTGACCTACACGCAGAGGCGGGGCCAATCCAAAGCTGAACCCCAGGAGCTGTGTGAACAAAGAAGAGAAAGGGAAATCTCTCCCAGCAGCCTCAGGAGCAATGGATTAAATCTCCACAATCAACTTGATGTACCCTGCATCTGTGGAATACCTGAATAGACAACGAATCATCCCAAAATTGAGGCAGTGGACTTTGGGAGCAACTGTAGACTTGGAGTTTGCTTTCTGCACTGAATTTGTTTCTGGTTGTATGTTTATCTTAGTTTAGCATTTAGAGCTTACTATCATTGGTAGACTTGTTTATTGATTTGGCTGCTCTCCTTTATTTTATTTTATTGTTGTTCTTTTATATATGTATTTTTTTTTCCTTTTTCTCCTTTTGTGAGTGTGTATGTGTATCCTTCTTTCTGTGATTTTGTCTGTATAGTTTGCTTTTACCAATTGTCCTAGGGCTCAGTCAGTGTTTTTTTTTTTTATTTTTGTATAGTTTTTAGCACTTGTTGTCATTGGTGGATTGGTGTTTAGGTTTGGTTGCTCTCTTCTTTCTCTCTTTCTTTTTTTTATTACTTTTTAAATTTTTTTTTATTTTAATAACTTTATTTTACTTCTTTCTTCCTTTCTTCTTCCCTCCCTTCCTCCCTCCCTCTCTGCCTACCTTCCTTCCTTTCTTTCTTTTTCTCCCTTTTCTTCTGAGCCATATGGCAGACAGGGTCTTGGTGCTCCAGCCTAAGCCTCTGACGTGGGAGAGCCGAGTTCAGGACATTGGTTCACCAGAGACCTCCTGACTCCACATAACATCAAACAGCAAAAGCTGTCCCAGAGATCTCCATCTCAATGCTAAGACCCAACTCCACTCAATAACCAGCAGGCTACAGTGCTGGACACCCTATGCCAAACAACTAGCAAGACAGGAACACAACCCTACTCTTTAGCAGAGAGGCTGCCTAAAATCATAATAAGGCCACAGATACTCCAAAACACACCACCATAAGTGGTATTGCCCACCAGAAAGACAAGTTCCAGCCTCATCCACCAGAATACAGGCACCAGTTCCCTCCACAAGGAAGCCTACGCAACCAACTGAACAAACCTTACCACTGGGGGAAGACACCATAAACAATGGGAACTGAGAACCTGCAGCCTGTGAAAAGGAGACCCCAAACACAGTAAGTTAAGCAAAATGAGAAGACAGAGAAATACACAGCAGATGAAGGAGCAAGGTAAAAACACACCAGACCAAACAAATGAAGAGGAAATAGGCAGTCTACCTGAAAAAGAATTCAGAGTGATGATAGTAAAGATGATCCAAAATCTTGGAAATAGAATGGAAAAATACAAGAAATGTTTAACAAGGACCTAGAAGAACTAAAGAGCAAACAAACAATGATGAACAACACAATAAATGAAATTAAAATCTCTAGAAGGAATCAATACCAGAATAACTGAGGCAGAAGAACTGATAAGTGACCTGGAAGATTAAATAGTGTAAATAACTACCACAGAGCAGAATAAAGAAAAAAGAATGAAAAGAATTGAGGACACTCTCAGAGACCTCTGGGACAACATTAAATGCAACAACATTCAATTATAGGGGTCCCAGAAGAAGAAGAGAAAAAGAAAGGGACTGAGAAAATATTTGAAGAGATTATAGTTGAAAACTTCCCTAATATGGGAAAGGAAATAGTCAATCAAGTCCAGGAAGCACAGAGAGTCCCAACAGGATAAATCCAAGGAAAAACACACCAAGACACATATTAATCAAACTATCAAAAATTAAATATAAAGAAAAAATATTAAAAGCAGCACGGGAAAAACAACAAATAACATACAAGGGAATCCCCATAAGGTTAACAGCTGATCTTTCAGCATAAACTCTGCAAGCCAGAAGGGAGTGGCAGGACATATTTAAAGTGATGAAAGGGAAAAACCTACCACCAAGATTACTCTACCCAGCAAGGATCTCATTCGGATTTGACGGAGTCATTAAAACCTTTACAGACAAGCAAAAGTTAAGAGAATTCAGCACCACCAAACCAGCTTTACAACAAATGCTAAAGGAACTTTTCTAGGCAGGAAACACAAGAGAAGGAAAAGACCTATAAAAAAAACCACAAAACACTTAAGAAAATGTTAATAGGAACATACATATCGATAACTGCCTTAAATGTAAATGGATTAAATGCTCCAACCAAACGACATAGACTGGCTGAATGGAGACAAAAGCAAGACCTGTATATATGCTGTCTACAAGAGACTCACTTCAGACCTAGGGACACATACAGACTGAAAGTGAGGAGATGGAAAAAGGTATTCCATGCAAATGGAAATCAAAAGAAACCTGGAGTAGCAATTCTCATATCAGACAAAATAGACTTTAAAATAAAAACTATTACAAGAGACAAAGAAGGACCTTACATAATGATCAAGGGATTAATCCAAGAATATAAAACAATTGTAAATATTTATGCACCCAACATAGGAACACCTCAATATATAAGGCAAATGTTAACAGCCATAAAAGAGGAAATCAACAGTAACACAATCATAGTAGGGGACTTTAACACCCCACTTTCACCAATGGATAGATCATCCAAAATGAAAGTAAATAAGGAAACACAAGCTTTAAATGATACATTCAACAGGATGGACTTAATTGATATTTATAGGACATTCCATCCAAAAACAACAGAATACACTTTCTTCTCAAGTGCTCATGGAACATTCTCCAGGATAGACCATACCTTGGGTCACAAATCAAACCTTGCTTGGTAAATTTAAGAAAAATGAAATTGTACCAAGTATGTGTCAATTGTATCAAGTATCAATAGTATCAAGTATCAAACAAGTGACAATGAAAACATGACAACCCAAAACCTATGGGATGCAGCAAAAGCAGTTCTAAGAGGGAAGTTTATAGCAATACAATCCTACCTCAAGAAACAAGAAACATCTCAAAGAAACAACCTAACCTTACACCAAAAGCAATTAGGGACAGAAGAACAAAAAAAAACCAAAGTTAGCAGAAGGAAAGAAATCATAAAGATCAGATCAGAAATAAATGAAAAAGAAACAAAGGAAATGATAGCAAAGATCAATAAAACTAAAAGCTAGTTCTTGGAGAAGATAAACAAAATTGATAAACCATTAGGCAGACTCATCAAGGAAAAAAGGGAGAAGACTCAAATCAATAGAATTAGACATGAAACAGAGGAAGTAACAACTGACACTGCAGAAATACAAAGGATCATGAGAGATTACCACAAGCAACTATATGCCAATAAAGTGGACAACCTGGAAGAAATGGACAAATTCTTAGAAAAGCACAACCTTCCAAGACTGAACCAGGAAGAAATAGAAAATATAAACAGACCAAGCACAAGAACTGAAATTGAGACTGTGATTAAAACTCTTCCAACAAACAAAAGCCCAGGACCAGATGGCTTCACAGGCGAATTTTATTAAACATTTAAAGAAGAGCTAACACCTGTCCTTCTCAAACTCTTCCAAAATATAGCAGAGGGAGGAATACTCCCAAACTCATTCTACAAGGCCACCATCACCCTGATACCAAAACCAAAGATGTCACAAAGAAAGAAAACTACAGGCCAATATCACTGATGAACATAGATGCAAAAATCCTCAACAAACTACTAGCAAACAGAATCCAACAGCATATTAAAAGGATCATACACCATGATCAAGTGGGGTTTACCCCAGGAATGCAAGGATTCTTCAATATACGCAAATCAATCAATGTGATACACCACATTAACAAATTGAAGGAGAAAAACCATATGATCATCTCAATAGATGCAGAAAAAGCTTTTGACAAAATTCAACACCTACTGATGATAAAAACCCTGCAGAAAGTAGGCATAGAGGGAACTTACCTCAACATAATAAATGCCATATATGACAAACCCACAGTCAACATTGTCCTCAATGGTGAAAAACTGAAACCATTTCCTCTAAGATCAGGAACAAGACAAGGTTGCCCACTCTCACCACTTTTATTCAACATAGTTTTGGAAGTTTTAGCCACAGTGATCAGAGAAGAAAAAGAAATAAAAGGAATCCAAATCAGAAAAGAGGAAGTAAAACTGTCACTGTTTGCAGATGACATGATATTATACATAGAGAATCCTAAAGATGTTACCAGGAAACTACTAGGGCTAATCAATGAATTTGGTAAAGTAGAAGGATACAAAATTAATGCACAGAAATCTTTTGCATTCCTATACACTAATGATGAAAAATCTGAAAGAGAAATTAAGGAAACACTCCCATGTACCACTGCAACAAGAAGAATAAAATACCTAGGAATAAACCTACCTAAGGAGACAAAAGTCTTATATGCAGATAACTATAAGACACTGATGAAAGAAATTAAAGATGATACAAACAGATGCAGAGATATACCATGTTCTTGGATTGCAAGAATCAACATTGTGAAAATGACTATACTACCCAAAGCAATTTACAAATTCAATGCAATCCCTATCAAACTACCAATGGCATTTTTCACAGAACTAGAACAAAAAATTTCACAATTTGGTTAGAAACATAAAAGACCCGAATAGCCAAAGCAATCTTGAGAAAGAAAAATGGACCTGGAGGAATCAGGCTCCCGGACTTCAGAGACACTATGATACTGGCACAAAACCAGAAATATAGATCAATGGAACAGGATAGAAAGCCGAGAGGTAAACTCATGCACATATGGTCATCTTATCTTTGATAAAAGAGTCAAAAATATACAATGGAGAAAAGACAGCCTCTTCGGTAAGTGGTGCTGGGACACCTGGAGAGCTACATGTAAGAGAATGAAATTAGAACACTTCCTAACACCATACACAAAAATAAACTCAAAATGGATTAAAGACTTAAGTGTAAGGCCAGACACTATAAAATTCTTAGAGGAAAAGACAGGCAGACACTCTATGACATAAATCATAGCAAGATCCTTTTTGACCCACCTCCTAGAGAAATGGAAATAAAAACAAAAGTAAACAAATGGGACCTAAAGAAACTTAAAAGCTTTTGCACAGCAAAGGAAACCATAAACAAGATGAAAAGACAACCCTCAGAATGGGAGAAAATTTTTGCAAACGAAGCAACTGACAAAGGATTAATCTCCAAAATATACAAGCAGCTCATGCAGCTCCATATCAAAAAAACAAACAACCCAATCCAAAAATGGGCAGAAGACCTAAATAGACATTTCTCCAAAGAAGATATACGGCTTGCCAACAAACACATGAAAGGATGCTCAATATCACTAATCATTAGAGAAATGCAAATCAAAACTACAATGAGGTATCGCCTCACACCTGTCAGAATGGCCATCATCAAAAAATCTAGAAACAATAAATGCTGGAGAGGGTGTGGAGAAAATGGAACCCTCTTTCACTGTTGGTGGGAATGTAAATTGATACAGCCACTATAGAGAACTGTATAGACGTTCCTTAAAAAACTGAAAATAGAACTACCATATGACCCAGCAATCCCACTACTGGGTATATACCCTGAGAAAACCATAATTCAAGAAGAGTCATGTACCACAATGTTCACTGCAGCTCTATTTACAATAGCCAGGACATGGAAGCAACCTAAGTGTCCATCAACAGGTGAATGGATAAAGAAGATGTGGCACATATACAATGGAATATTACTCAGCCATAAAAAGAAACGAAATTGAGTTATTTGTAGTGAGGTGGATGGACCTAGAGACTCATACAGTGTGAAGTAAGTCAGAAAGAGAAAAACAAATTCTATATGCTAACACATAGATATGGAATCTAAAAAAAAAAAAAATGGTTCTGAAGAACCTAGCAGCAGGACAGGAATCAAGACGCAGATGTAGAGAATGGACTTGAGGACACGTGGATGGAGAAGGGTAAGCTGGGATGAAGTGAAAGAGTGGCATGGACATATATACACTACCAAATATAAAACAGCTAGTGGGACGCAGCTGCATATCACAGGGAGATCAGCTTGGTACTTTGTGTCCACCTAGAGGGGTGGTATAGGGAGGGATGGAGAGAGATGCAAGAGCGAGGAGATATGGGAATACATGTATAAGTACAGCTGATTCACTTCGTTATAAAGAAGAAAATAACACACCATTATAAAGCAATTATACTCCAATAAAGATGTTTAAAAAAGATAATAATAATTGATAAAATAAATATTAGAGCAACAGGAAAAGAGAGATTTGGTCATAAAATGAGGTTAGCTAATATTTAATAAGGTGTGCCAGGCTCTTTATGAAAGTTATTAGATTTAATAAAGGTGTTAAAACTATGGAAAATATATATATATAGTAGCTGAAATCTAAAAAAAGAAAAATACTAGATGCATATTAAATATTTTTTAATAAACAAATGAATGGAGAAGTTAGTTTGATTTTAAAATGTTACATAACATACAAGGTCAATTACTGTCTACTCACAATAAAGGAGAAAGTTGTGCAAGTAGAAAAAGAAAACGATAAAAATAGATAATATTTACTGAGTTCTTACTATGAGATAATCACTGTGTTACAAATACTATCTTATTTAATTCTCCTAAAACCCTATGCGGTAAGCACTATTTTCACTGTCCTCATTTTGTAGATGAAGGAACAAAGGCTTAGAGTAAATTGCTAAATTTGAGAGCTAGTAAGTGGTAGACCAGACTTTTAAGCCAGGCCTATCAAATACCAGAGACCAAATTAATCTCCATACATTTGGTTTCCCCATGTTTAATCCATGTGACATATGCCCCCTTCCTTTGGGGTGAATGAACCAGCAAGTATTGTACTTCTGTGCTTCTGTACTGGATTGGATTAAGTATGCATAAGAACCAAAGTAATGCACTGTAAGAGAGACAACTTGACAAGAAAAACTGCCACAGACTTATTCTGGTATCTATTTGATGAGCAGATGGTGTACTTCTGAGAAATATCAGGATATATGAAAGAAAACATTTAGGCAACTGATGTTTATGTGGGTGCAATTTTCTGGCTACAGCAGATGCCTATTGCTTCCTGACATCTGCCCTATTCCACTCTGAGTACAAAAAAGTATAGCTGACAAAGTTGAATAGACTGTGGCTTTGTATATCAGTAAATTGTACTTACTGGTCCTATAAGGCATCATTTAACCAAGAATTCAGAAGTTGAAATTGATCTCTCAGGTACTATGGCACAGTAGAAAGAACACAGACTGTGAAAACAAACAAGCCTGAGCTCATAATTCTGCGCCTGTCATTTACATGCTGTATAACCTTGACCAATGTTTTTAACTTCACATAGCTTACGTTTCATTATCAGTAAAATAATACAGTATTGCATAACCTGCTAGTTGCTGCATGATTCAAACAGGAATAAAGTGTCTGACAAACAGTAGGCACTTAACAAATGCTAGCTATATATCCAAATTAAACCAAAGTCTGGCATAGTTAATATAAAGGTTAATTTAATGTAGCAACTTGGAGGGTGTTTTTGAATGAGATTAACTTTTAAATCAATTAATTTTGAGTAAACAGATTACTTATGTGGGTGGGTGAGCATCATCCAATCAGTTGAAGGCCTGGATAGAACAAAAAGATTGGCCTCCCCAAGCAAAAGGGAATTATCTAGCAGACTGCCTTCTGACTTCATCTGTACCACTGGCTCTCCTGGGTCTCCAGCCTGCCAGCCCTTCAGATTTTGGACTCACTAGCCTAAATAATCATATGAGCCACTTTCTTGTCTCTCTGTCTCTCTGTCTGTCTCTCTGTCTCTCTCTCTCCCTCTCTCTCTCTCTCTCTCCCTCTCTCTCTCTCTCTCTCTCCCTCTCTCTCCCTCTCTCTCTCTCTCTCTCTCTATATATATATATATATATGTATATATATATATATATCCAGCCAAGTTGACACAAAATTAACCATCACAAACACTTTGGGTCATTATTCTGGGGATCATATTTCTAAGACCTTTTAAGAAAACTTGTAAATTTGAAGACTGGTGATGCTGCTAATAGAGGGTCATGTAAACTGTTATAGTCTAGGCCAGGAAACTTTTTCTGTAAAGGGCCAGATAGTAATATTTTAGGCTTTCCAGGTCATAAGGTCTCTGTCACAACTATTCAGATAATACATAATGAAAAAGCATGGCTGAGTCCCAATTAATCTTTATTTATGGACACTGAAATTTGAACTTCACATAATTTTCACATATCACAAAAGATTTTTCATTTTCTTTTATTTTATTTTTCAACCATTTAAAATGTAAAATCTGAGACTTCCTTCATGGTCCAATGGTTAAGAATCCGCCTTCCAATGCAGGGGACACAGGTTCAATCCCTGGTGAGGGAACTAAGATCCCACATGCCATGGGGCAACTAAGCCCACATGCTCTAGAGTCCGCACGTACCACAACTAGAGAGAAGCCTGTGTACCACAATAAAGAGCCTGCAAGCTGCAACTAAGACCCGATGCAGCCAAATAAATTAATTAATTAATATTTTTTAAAATAATTAAATAAAATGTAAAATCTACCCTTAGTTCCTGGGCCATACAGAAACAGGTTGCAATTTGCTAACCCTTGGTCTAGGCTGATAATTCTTAAACAGTTGTCTTTGGTACCTTGGGAGTTGCAAACTTCTTCCTGATGGTATGTGATTCAAAATTGTGAGTTCCTTCTTTGGTTGCTATAGGCTGAATAAATGACATGAAATGCTGCAGACTTACTGTTATGTATGTGTGAGCCTACTTACTAGTAGCCTACTAATAACTTATTAAACATTATTTATATTTAGTTATAAAAAACTAAAACTGATCCAATACTAGAATTTTCCCCACCTCTTAGTCTTTTTACCTTTTACAAGGATTATATATCACCCAAATTACCTCACAGACATTGTACAACATAACCATAACACACTGTACTTTTACTCCATATCACTTACCATAATTGTAATTAATTTAATTAAAGTATGTCACTCCCACTACACTATTAGCTCTGTAAGATCAGTGGTCATGTCTATTTTTTTCACCACTATGTACCCAGTCCATAGCATAACTGGAAAATTGTAGGTGTTCAGTATATATTTGTGGGCTGAATGAATGAAATGAATTGCTTCTGGTCGTTAACTGTTTCAATTCTTAGTTTTTAATTATAAAGAACTTTTCATTTAGCTTTAACATTATCAATCCAGTTTGTTAATGGTTGTTTACCCTACTGCTCCTAATGATGTTATGCTTATACTAACAGTATTTTGGGTCTATAATTTTGAACTGACAGGTCTTAAGACAAGAATGAAATGTGGTTCTAATATAAGTCATTCACACTTGTACTGTTAAACAGTTATATGAAATTCACTCCTGAGGGGATGGGGTGAAGGATAGAAGAGGGTAAGTTTAACAAGGACACTTTATTATTAGCTACAAGTTCTTATTCCAATGGAAAATGGTCAAAAGGTTTGAAAGCCTTTGTATTTGCAAGAAATGTACTTTGTGGATGATCTCTTTTAGTCTACACCCTTTGGTTCAGGGACATTTAACTTCTAGATATTCTTGTTTCTTCTCTACCTCAAGGCTAGACTTTCAGAATGTTTCTGCTAAGCCTCACCTCAGCTCCACTTGGGGTAATGCAACTTTTACTAGCTTGTTTCCAAGACAAGATGTGAGAAGGAAGGAGCTCTCCCAGCTCATGATAATGCTTCGAGGTCATTAGCCCTCTGTGTGCTTTGTTTTTACAAACATGCAGGTGCAAAATGGAACCCCAGGGATGATGGTGCCAACCTCCAGGTCTTAAAATACAGGCCTAATGTGAGACATAAGAAAGACTTCCTTGGAAAACAGGACCATTGATCTGTACTCAACAGCTTTAGATACAGTTTTGGTCTATTTAACCTCAATATTTCTAGCATTTAAGCAAGAAAGATCCAATTCCAACGACTCTTATTTTAAACTATTTCACTAAAGGCAACATTAAGGCAATTTAGGTAAAAACAAAATGTAAACAAAACAAGGAAAAAGAATGTTAATTACTTTAGGGAAATGTGTAAACTTCCTCTTCATTGAATGCTCAATGGTTATTTGTTCTAATAGTTCTTTGGTGAGTATTTATTGGGCACACTGGCAAGCTGCTCATTAGAACTGCTCATTCAAAGATAAGAGGAAAACTGCAAAACTACCAAAAAGTTCACCAGATCCTGTAATCCTTTATGCCCTTAACTCCTTTGGCAACCTCTGCACAGTTGTCAAGGAATCTAAAGACTCAGTACTGCCAACCGCCAACCTGATACTCTGATATGTACTCAGAATTTAACCTGCAAGTTCTACACAGATTGACCCAATTTGCAAAGTTGAAAAAGGTGGCTAAATTGTTTCTGACATTATAACAAGTCCTTGAAAAGAGATAATCTTGTCAAGCTGTGACGTCTAGTTATGTCAAAAAGAAAACAAAGGGCTTCCCTGGTGGCGCAGTGGTTAAGAGTCCACCTGCCGATGCAGGGTACACGGGTTCGTGCCCCAGTCCGGGAAGATCCCACATGCCATGGAGTGGCTGGGCCCGTGAGCCATGGCCGCTGAGCCTGCGCGTCCAGAGCCTGTGCTCCGCAATGGGAGAGGCCACAACAGTGAGAGGCCCGCGTACCGCGAAAAAAAAAAAAAAAAAAAAAAAATACAGAAGAAAACAAAACAAAAACTTGGAAAGGAAGCTTTTTTTGTATGTGTGGAAGTGTTTGTAAAGGAGAGAGCTTTAGCTTCCAGAGAACTGCTTAGATTTAAAGTGTCTCTTTCTTTTTAATTTTTTTTGAGAAAAAACAGTCTAGTACTGGCAAAAAAAATGTTTTGCCTTCCATCTTTGGCCTAACTTACACAAGTTAACATCTCTCAGAGAGCCCCTTTCCACCTATCCAGATCCTACCTGTTCTTCCAATTCCAGCTGAAGTCCTTCCCCTTGCAAATTCTGCCTGAGTCAGTTTCCAAATGCATCAGCCCATATCGATTCCCTTTTTCTCTAAAGCATCATTGTCTCCACCACTTATTATATCTTTTGTTTCTTGGTTGCTTTACTTTTATTGAACTGTTCCTCTTCTCCATAATCAAAGAACTAACTCCAGGAAAGCTAGAAGAGTGCTTTATCTCCATTCAAACTAGGAGAGGGATGTTATGAGGAGCTACTGGTAGGGTGTTGTGACAGCACTAACACAGACTGGGGGGTTTGGAAAGACTACCCAGAGGAGATACCACAAAGCAACATTCTCTCATTCCTAGGGCTCTGCTTAACCCAATGATCCAGCCAAAGCTTTGGCTCTCTTTATCTTCCTTCTGACTATATTTACCTCTCTTTTTGAAAGCACATCCACTTTATACTCAATCCTTTTGGTTCTGCTTCAACTGTAAGTCTTTCTTCATTTCTTTCTCATAAGGGCAGAAAGGGCTGAGCTAGAAACAAATCTGCTTCCAATTTAATGGGTACTCTGATGTATTTTTATTTTTCTCTTATACCTCTGTATTATGTATGCTGTGGTGCTACTGCATATGGATTGGTTCCAGGTCACTGGTTGGCAAACCTGTACTCTAGTTCCAGAGTGGTATTTCACTTTCAGACTTCACTGTCTGTTGAGCAAGTATGTTATTTGTGTCAGGACAGAAGATAAATAAATAATATTGCAGCAGACATTCACCCAGGGATTATTGTGTTCTGCAAGGTAGTGGTAGTATTATATGCACTCTATGAGTAGGTGGCTAAGGATAAAGAAACTTTATATATCTAAAAAGCATAGAAATAAACTTACAGGGTTCTTTTTCTAAATTAGAAAAGGGGCTTTCTCCTTCAAACTTTCTCCTTCAAACCAATGTTCATAGCAGCATTATTTACAAGAGTCAAAAGGTGGATGCAACCCAAGTGTCCATCAACAGATGAATAAACAAAATGTGGCATACACACACAATGAAATACTATTCAGCCTTAAAAAGAAAAGAAATTCTGGCACATGCTACAACATAGACGAATCTTCAAGATATTATGCTAAGTGAAATAAGCCATTCACTAAAGGACAAATATTGTACAATTCCACTATATGAAGGACCTAGAGTAGTCAAATTCATAGAGACAGAAAGTAGAATGGTGGTTGCCAGGGGCTGGAAGGGAAGCAGGAATGGGGAGTTAGTGTTTAATGGGTATATAGTTTCAGTTGGGGAAGATGAAAAAGTTCTGGATGTGTAAGGTAGTAGTGACTGCAAAACAATGTGAATGTACCTAATGCCACAGAACTTTACATGTAAAAATGGTTAAAATGGTAAATTTTATGTTATGCATATTTTACCAAAATAAAAAGGGGGAACTTTCTCAATAATACTTCTCTCTTCCTCAAAAGTAACAAAAAGATGAAAGAGAAACTAAAGATGGATTCTGCCCATCTCTTCACTTGGCTAACCCCAGCCTAGCTGTTCCAATAATGAGTTATACAAATAAGACTTACCTGATTGTTTTCTTTTTAAGGTGTTAAAAAAAAAAAAGATATCTAGAGGAAATACACATTTTAATATCATTTTAAAGCTTTTCTTTAAATCACTTAACCTTCACATACCAGGTAGATTTTTACTTATTCTGCCCCTATATGTTTCCCATACCTTTTGATATCTGAAATTCCATGTATAGGGACATAAAAATTGTATTCTACAATAGAAAATAGGAATTAATATGCACAGACAACTTAGGAAAAGGAACACATTTTCTTCAATTAACTAAGCCAGAGTTGCTGACAGTATGATCTTATAGCGTCTTGCATTACAACAACTAGAGAACCTATTAACATTCTTATCCTAAGCATACTGAATCAGCATCTTTGGGCTGATGACTTGTAACCTGCATTTTAAATTAGCTCCTCTAAATTAAATTAATGTACACTGAAGTTTGAGAACCACTAAACTAACACAAAAGTAAATAATACCAGTTATATCTCCTTAGATAAACAGGAAAAGATGACAGACAGGTGGGAATCTTATCAGAGGGCAGAAACATGAGACTGTATAAACTGAAATCAAAATTACAATGTCTTGGCCTGTACTCACTGATTCTTTAACTAAGATAGACAACATCGGGATGATGCCACAGATTTAAATACCAGAACAACAAAGACGCAAAAAGTTTCATGGGGAGGTACACTGAAAGGAACAATTTGTCTTTGTGAAGTGTTTTGTAGAACTTGAAGGAAAAGTATAGTGTGTCATGTGTGTAAAAATTAATAAAACAGAAACCTCAACTAAAATAGAGTCAGAAGGCCAGACAATAGCAGAGCACAACAGGAGGAAGAAAGACTTCCTCTTCTTGCCAGGCAAGAAGTCAGCCAATGAATGACTGTCACAACTCAGCCAATGAACAGCCACTATACTTTGAGCCCTCAATTCCTCCGATGTACTCATTGTTTACTACAGCCCTCCCAACTTCCGTTTCCCACTGTTTGAAAGCATTCTCTCCTTGCTGTGTGGAGATTTGCACCGTGGTTCCCCACGACTGTAGACCCTGAATTGCAATTCTTTGTTGATCCCAAATAAACCCGTTTTTGCTGAAGAAATATCTGGCAGTCTATTTGTTTTAGGTCAACATGTTTCAATGGTAGGAACAGGAACAGGGCACAGTCCCTTGGCATTTTCGTCTTTGACCAGCCAGTCCAAACTCAGATAGAACTTTGCATTATTATATAGTGTTTACATTTTATTTGAATTCTTATGTAACTTCTATCCAGGGCCACCCAAAGATCATTATGCTTTGCTTCCTTGAAGTTTTCTGTCTCACATCTTTGAGAATTGTTGAGTGTCTTCCTGGGGCCAAAATATACCATATATGTAGAAAGTGTCAAAGGAATGGAAAGAATGCATGAAATGGTTTTTATCTTTCTAGGAACAATACTTCTGTTAAACAAAAAAAAGAGAGGGGGAAGGAGGGCTTAAAATCCAAAGCAACAAAATATTAAATAGTTTAAAATACTGTCAGTAATGCAAAAGCCTTAGTATTCAGTCTTTTTCACAGTCCCAATATGTATCCTATAAAGAGGATTTCAGAACATTGAGACTGCAATATGTTTCATAGTCAATGTGGTTTGAGTGATAAGGCTCATTTCTCTCCTCTTCAACTTTTCTAATGTCTATACTATGCCTTCATTCTGTCTTTTCTGCCTGTATGTCTACATTTAACTCTTTACCTCCAAATAAAGAATGCTGCCCCTGATTGTAACCATATAAGAACAGTTCCTTTCTTTAAATTGTAATTTCATTGATGAGATAAAATGATATCTATTAGCATTTTTTTTTAAAGTACTGTGAATAAATCACTTCGGAGCAATTATCTAGGAAATGGTCATCATTACTCCCCACCCAATCCCTTGGTGTTTCATACCCATGCCACATTCCCAGGTACTCTGGGTTCAGAAAGAAGCAGCTGCCTGAGCATCATGTGAGGACATCCATCTGTGGCACCAGAAGGAATGGATACATGGGAATCCATTAGGAAGAAAGAGCTTTCAGTTCTTTCTGGCTGAATTGATAGGAGAGGCTAGAGAGAGGGGAAAGAGTCCAACTTAATCAGAGGTTTCAAGCTGGGCAATAAAGAGAATCATGACACCACCAGCAGAAATAGAAAAGACAAGAACTGGTTTTGAGAGCAAAATGATGCATTTTCTTTGAGGTAGAATTTTAAAACTGATGACTGGATGTTCAAATAGAAATGTCTAGCAGATAACTGCAGATACAATATTGCAGCTAAAGAGAAGGGGCAGGCCCAGAGAGGGTGATTTGATCATTTTCATTTATGCAGTGGTTATGGCATTATGATGAATGAAACACCTCAAGAGAAGGAGCGAAGAAAGACGAGCAGAGCATATGGATGGACATTTAAGGTATGAAGAAGAAGAGAAGCCAGTGAAAGGGACAAGAGAACAGAGATCGAAGAAACTGGATAAGAACTATACTGACTCAGAGTTATAGAGGTCAAGGGAGAAAGAAAATCAAGAAAGCAGGGATCCCCATTGCGTGAAACACAAGAAAAAAGACCAATGAGAATGGGAACCAAGAAAAAAAATTAGGTTTAGAAATTCAGAGGCTATTAATGAGCCAGATTTTAGGGTAATGAGGAAGTGGGCAAGACGGGTGATGGCACTGACCAATAGAAAGATGATATGCATCACATATATAATTTAAAATTTTGTAGTAGCCACATTTTTAAAAAGGTAAAAAGAAATAAATGAAATTAGTTTTAATAATATATCTTGTTTAACCCAATTTCAAAAATTAAATTGGAAAATTTCAATCTGTAGTTAATATAAAAATTATTGAGAATTTTACATTCTTTTTATCTTTTGCCATCTTCAAAATTTAGTGTGTATTTTACACGTTGCATCACATCTCAATTTGGTTGCTATATTTCAAGTGCTTAATAGCCACATATGAATAGTGGCTTCCTTATTGGACAACTCAGAGTCAGAGAATGTAAATATGCCCCATGTAACACAGTGAAGACAGGAATGGGTTATGGAAGCCAGTAACCAAAATTGCAAGTGGGGATAAGGTATCTTAAATGGATTATCTGAACCTCCGATGAGAAGTGGGATGACAGTGGCCGATAAAGGTCCTAGAAATGACATTTGGGAGCTAGAAGCCCACCTCCGTCATGTTCAATACACTAGGAGGAGAATGAGAAATGAGGATGAGTTCACTGTAAGGGGGTTAAGGGGAAGGTAGTCCTATCAGGAGAGAGTCATATATGAGTTATGTTGAAGGGAATATTTGATTATGAGGAACAGCAGTGTGGAAATAAAGATCAGCCAAATTAAGACAAGCAAAGGCTATTATTCAGAGCTTGCTATAGAAAAGGAGTTAGCCACTGCTACTTGCATTTTGGCTGAGACTCAAAGCGGGCAAAGGAGTGGGGAAAGCTTTGTAGTAGAAAAAGGGGAAGGCTTCAGGTATGCCTTGAATGGAGGCTGTTGGCATGGGGAGGTTGTAGGCTGGCTAACTAGAAGTGGGGCATCCTATGTGATTCGTTAGAGGTACATATTTGGCTTTTTCTGGTTGGTCCTAAATTGGAATTAGGGGCAAAAATTAGGGAAGCTATCAATTATTAATCAAGTTCTGGGCATTCTGGGCAGATTGTAACAGGGGTTAGTGTTTGGTTGTGGTTTTTTTGTTTTTTTGCTTTTTACTAGTTACAGCCCCTGACTTCATACCAGTCTGATTTATAGCAAACTGGCTTCCTGGGCTGCTTACTATAGATAATGAGTCAGTTTCCTGGGCAGGTTGCTGCAAATTGTGGGTCAGAGATCTATTCATATATATGGTCTGGCCATCATCCATTTGTATATTCAGTCTCTCAGTAGCCTTGCTTCTGTTACTCATTGTAAGACTGTACTTTTGAATTTAGTGTAGCTCAGGAAAGTCACATGTTAGAAGTCAAAAGACCTGAGTCATAATCTCCATTCTTTCACAATTAGTAGTGTGACCCCAAACTCATCATTAACCTTTCTGTACCTCAAATTTTCTCATCCAAAACTGAAGAGAAATCAAAAGTTTTCAGCTGCAGAAAATACAAAAGGAAGGCAGAAAGCAAAAAGGAAGGAAGATGCCAACCACAGAGCAGAGAAAACTAACAATGCTTCAATATAAATTAAATATAATTAAACAAGAAATTGTAGATGTAAAAAATATTAAAACTGAGTCTAGAAATGAACAAGGAACAGAGAAATGTGAAGTCATAGTTAGCCAAACAATGGGAAAAATTGGGGAAAAAAAAGTATGTCAACAATTAAAACTAAATTACAAGATGTCTACGCACCAACACAGGCAATAGGTGAGAATCAAAGAATGGCATCTGAAACTCATAAACAAAACAGAAGCTTAAGTAAGAAAAAGTGGTACTAAGAGCATTATATAAAGAAAATTATTAGAATTAGTATAAAGGTAACCACTGGAATAAAAATACAAACCTTCCTACGTACCAAAAGCAATATAGAGAAAGAACAAAGAAAACATAATATAATGTGAATGTCAGAGACCAAAATTATCAATGACATTAACAAATTCAAACTCATATATTAAAAGAAAAAGTTACATTAGCTTACAGGGTAAAAACCAATGCTATACCATATATAAGAGAAATCCCTAAAAGTTATTCAGAAAGTTTAAATATAAAGAGATGGGCAAAGGTACACACACACACACACACACACACACACAAAAAGCAAACAAAAAGAAGGAAGGAGTTGTGATCTTAATATCTGACAAGCTAGATTCAGTACCTTAAGCATTAAAAAAAGTGACAATAAAGGACATGTCATTATGTAAAAAAATATGAATATATAATAGTTTTGAATATTTACGCACCAAATTTCATAGCAATCACTTTATAAAGCAGAAACTACAAGAGCTGTAAGGAGAAATAGCCAGAAGCACACAGTAATGCACAATTTTAATATATCACTCTTAGTCCAAGAGGAGTTGACAAAAAATAAAGATATAGAAGCCCTAAACAACATAAGCAATAAAGTATGTGAATATACATCAGACTTTGCATCCCAAATATTGATGCATTTTCTTTTCAAGAGCACATAAACATTCATGAAGATAGACAATATATTATGGTCCAAAGAAAATCTCAATGAGTTTAACAAAGTAGAATGATACAAAAATAATTCTCTCATATAAAAAATATAGAAATTAATAGCAAAATTAAAACATAAATAGGCTTTTCTATCTAAAGTTAAATAACTCTCTATTAGACAACTCTCAAGGCAAAGAGGAACTGAAATTTCAGAATTATTTGTAAAAATAATGGAAATGATGACACTATTTGTCAGTATTAACGAATGAAGATCAGAGAAAAAAATCATAGACTAGAACAAACGTATGGACACCAAGGGGGGAAAGTGGAGGGGGTGGTGGTGGTGGGATGACTTGGGAGATTGGGATTAACGTATATACACTAATATGTATAAAATAGATAAGAATAAGAACCTTCTGTATAAAAAATAAATTCAATAAAATTCAAAATTTCAAAATAAATAAAATGTCCTTTTACATTAAAAAAAAAATTATGGCCTTAAATGGTTATACAGAAAAAAATAAAAGGATGACAATAAATAAATAACCACTTGAATTAACAGAAAGACATTCCTTGTTCTTAAATAGGACTTATTTAATATCACAAAGATGTCAATTCTTCACAAATATATAAAAATTTTACTGGGGAGCAGTCAAAAATAAACAGAAAAAGTGGGAATATTAAAAATAATGGCAAAAAGGGACTTCCCTGGTGGTCCAGTGGTTAAGACTTCACCTTCCAAGGCAGGGAGTGTGGGTTCAATCCCTGGTCGGGGAGCTAAGATCCCACATGCCTCGTGGCCAAAAAACCAAAACATAAAACAGAAGCAATATTGTAACAAATTCAATAAAGACTTTAAAAATGGTCCACCTCAAAAAAAATCTTTAAAAAACAAGGCAAAAATAATGAGTTATAAACAGAAAAAAAGATTTAATTAAAAAGTTTAAATGTTGGTTTTTTGGAAATATTAGCAAAATACAGAATCCACTAGCTAATTAATCAAGCAAAAAAGAAACACAAATATACAAAATAAGAAATGACAAGTAAACAACCATAAAAACAGGATTTTTTAAAAAAAATCATGAGAGTTTACATGGTACAACTCTGCTAATAAATTGTAACACCTAGATGAAATATATACATTCAGAATATTAACCCTGTATATAAAATGTCAAACAAACTAATTTTCATAAAAGAAATAGAGACAGTTTTTCAAAACACTAGCCCACCAAAAGCACAAGGCCAAAATGGTTTCACGAGGGAATTCTAGCAAACCTCCAAAGATCAGATTATCCCAATGCTTCTATGTTCCAAAACACAGAGGGGAAAAATATCTGCCTATCCTCCTCCTAAATACCTTTTTAACTATGATCCATGCCCACTACCATTGCCTGAGCTCATAATCTTTTGCCTGGATGCTCCATTCCTTTTCCCTCTATTTTTTTCCTGCAATCTGATGCTGGAGTGTTACTTTTTTGAAAATGAAAATATGATCACAATTTTATTTACTTTCCCAACTTAAATGTACTGGTAATTGAAGTCATAGGTGTGAAAATTACAGTGGGGAAAATTCTGCTATCATCTTAAACATGCTCTGTCTAATAAATCTGATTATTGATATAGTTTTTGGGTATGTGGGGCTTAAGGGGCCTTTGGTATATCCAGGCTGTTTCTTTGGAAGACATTATGGAATTGAAAAGATAAGACAGCTGAAGATGGAATTCTAGATAATATATCAAAGGAAACTAAAGAAAAGTTGAGGGTGTAAGACAGATCTTCCCAGTGATTTTGTGGGGTAGTCAGGTAAGTAACCATCTTCATTTTGAGAACCTTGTCTCAGGATATTTAGTCAAGGTCATATAACTAGCATATGATGTAGCCAGGACTAAAGCCCAGATTACCACCGTAGCCAGCAGTCTGCACACACTGCCTTTCTTCATCTAATAGTCCTCAGCAAGTCTGTCCTTTGAAATGTAAAGGCTTCTTATACTGCCTAGTGTCGATAGCTCACTTCTCTTAAATTTTATTCTCCTTAAAAGCAGGAACCATATTTTATTGTACCCTTTAATCAACAAGGGTGCCCAGCACAGTGAAGCACTAATTCATGCTATAGAACTCTTGGGTATTATTAACTATTATTATAACACATTTTCTTAAATCTATTAGATTTCTGTGGAGACTGGTACATACTTTTAAAGCAGTTGTGGTGTTGAAAATGTCAAACAATAATCAGTATTGAGGCTGCAAAGAACAAAGAGCTTTGGAGTCTTAAGAATTGCAATTTGGGAGACACAGATTCGGATGAAACTGAAAGACTGCTCCGAAGAAGAGAATCAGTCAGGAGTTTAAAAAGACAAAAGCCACAAGGTTGTTAGCTTGCAAGAGAATTTTGATTGACTCTGATGCAAGTCAGGGGATATTTGTGCTTAAGGAATCATGAGTTGTTTTAGGGTAAGGATTCAATAAGCAGATAGGTTGTCACAAGTTGTTTTAGGGTACATGACGGATAAGTATCTTGAGTAGGACAATAAGTGTTCAAAAGGTGAGATTCCATCTGGGCTGAGATGCACATAAGTCACACTTCCTCAATGGTCTCCCAGCTCCATTTTAGAAAGCTCTCTTAGCAATACTGACTCCATTTTGATTTTCCTTTCACAAAAGAGATTGAGAGGAAATGTGTTACACGTAAAACATTGTACACATAGCAACCTTATGGCTTAGATTTTTTTTCCTTAGGTCGGGGCAATTTCAAATATTTTGTTCCATTATCACCATAAACAGATGTTATAGTTTGAAAACATATAGCAACCATATACTTATTATTAGTTTGAACTGCTGTCCAGTGTAAAAATTGTGCTGTAAGTGGAGAGTCAGGAAAACCTAGATGAGGTGGAAAGTATCTTGATTGACTTAGTAAAGTGTTCTCAACTTAAAGTATAAATAATATTTTGCTTCATCTTGACTACTGAATATACTCCATACCCTCAGGTTAATACTGAATATCTACCTGCTATAACTCTATTATGTATATTCAGTATGGTTAATTCTTTTAACACTTTATCACTAAAAAAGCTCATCAGTGATCATCATTCAGACTAACTGAAGAAAAGGCTAACGTGGTAAAAAGTTTAAAAGATAAATTACATTAAAGTAAACTTACTACTTAAAATACATGCAGTAATTATATGATACCTAGTTGAGAAATTACTTCAATGAATAATTTGAAATTGGCATATTTACAGCTATGTCCTTCTGAAGTATATAAAGACCCATGGAAGGTTTGTTCTCCTGAGTAGTTTTTAACATAAACCTGTTAGTTTTATTAATATTGTTAATTTTCTCAGGAAACCCTTTTTACATGGATGGTACAAAAAAAATTAAAGCAAATAATCACAGGATATAAATTCAATGAATGCTTTACTTGCATATAGATTGCTGTCATTTAATTTGGTGTGCATTTCTAGATTATTTCTTTATTCATTTATTCACAGAAATTCAAGTAGCCCTCTTTTTAGACCTGCAGAAGTGAAAATGTAAGTTTGTGAGAGCATTGTGATGCTTACTTAGAGCTACTATGGATAACAAAGAAGAATCCCACCATGGTTGCACTAAAAGGTAGTTTCTGGGAGTGACAGACTGGAAGAGAATCCAAAATCTTAAAGTAAGTCCTAGCTCATATAGATGCCAACAGGCCTCAGTTCCCTTTACCAAAGACTTTCTTTAATGCATTGCAAAAAGTCTAAAGCCTTGCTGTGATATTCAATTGAGCATTCACCACCAAGCAATAAATTATTCAAATGGCAAGTCTGATTATGTCTTTTAAAACTACCTCATTTTCCTCTATTTTGAAGACCAAATGGAGTATGTATCACTCAGGTTCTGGCAGAAAGAGATGGCTCTGGATTAGCCTCAAACTGGATAACTGAGGAGAATTTAATAGAGAGACTACAAAAGTATGGGAAGGTTACAGGAAATCAATTAAGCATAATGCTTTAATCCAGGACTAGCAATTGTAGGGAGGCACTACTCCCCTACATCAGATGGTGTGAAGGGAGAAAAAAGCTACTCAAACCTGGAGAGAGAAGGACACTTGACAGGATCTACAGCCTCTGCAAGAAGGACCAGCCAACCTATTCGTATCTACCAGTGAGAGCCCCTAGGAATAAACGGGGAATAATTGCCCTGACTTCAGTCTCCAGAGAGACTTCCATTGGCTGAACACAACCAGAAACCAGAGGGCAACAGAACTCTTTGATGCAATTCAGATAGGTTAGTCCCCTGGGGCACAGAGAGGGTAGAGAAGAGTAGAGAGTGAATTTGGAGGGCAAATGGAAAATATCCAATATAGTACTCTTTTGGAGGTAATATAAAATCTAACTCAAGGTTATCTAAGCAAACAAGAGTATTTATTGACATAAGTATCTGAAAACTATAGAGGTGGCTTTATCTTCAGGCCCAGCTTCACCCAGCATTTCAAAGGATGTCATTGGGATTCAGCATCTTTCCATCTCTCAGCTCTGTTCTCTTATGTGTAGACTTTATTCGAAGTGTCAAGATATCTGATAGCAGTTTCAGGTTGAAGTCCAGAAAAAATACTAAAAGAATAATAAAATAATAAAGTAAAAAACACAAGGTCCTTTCAACAGTTTAATCAGAGTTCCTGGGCTTAACTCTCAGTGGACTAAATCAAGTCACCTGCCCATTCCTAAACCAATCAATTTAATCAGAGGAATGAAACGTGATGATTGGCCTGTACTGAATCACATGCCTATTCTTAGACTCAGTTGTTTAGGCCACACAAAGCCCAAGGACAGAGGGTGGGGAAAAAGTGGGTACTGTTACCAAAATTAGGAAAAATGGATGTTAGGCAGCCAAAAGAAAACAAATGACCACTGAGGCCTATTTGGTAATCTAATTCACTTCTCAGCTCTAATTATCATGATGTTCAGGAATATATGAATCTACCAGTTTAGGCTGACCACGTAGCATTAGAAAAATATGGTAAAAACTTCCACCTTTCTTCCAATTTCCACATTTTATGCCAATGAAGCCATGACACACTTATTCATATATATATATTTATATGAACATATATGTAGATACTGCTATCTATGTATGTATATAAAACTTCTCATCTTGCAATAATTTGATTTGTTGTGCTATTAAACGTAAATATAAATATATTAGCTTTCTAGATCTATAAGTAGTGTGCCCAACATAAGCATTCTGTTTAGGTCACCAATTCTTGAAAAAAAGGGAGACATTTCTTTTTTAGTTGTTAGTGTCACTTCTTTCCAAACTATTGGCATAGAAGGATGAATTAATGAGTCAATATGGTGTTTGGTTTTTTTTTAATTTATTTGTTTATTTATTTTTGGCTGCGTTGGGTCTTCGTTGCTGCGTGAAGGCTTTCTCCAGTTGCACCAAGCAGGAGCTACTCTTCATTGCGGAGCAAGGGCTCCTCACTGCAGTGGCTTCTCTTGTTGTGGAGCACAGGCTCTAGGCACATGGGCTTCAGTAGTTGTGGCGCACGGGCTTAGTTGCTCCGCGGCATGTGGGATCTACCAGGACCGGGGCTCAAACCTGTGTCCCCGGCACTAGCAGGCAGATTCTTAACCACTGTGCCACCAGGGAAGTCCCAATTTGGTGTTAATAATGATAAAATTATACTTTGGGGTATTTTTCTTTGAAAAGGAAGTATTTTTATTTTCCAACATAAATCACACTATCACAGAAATTTAAAGCTGGAAAGGCCTGGATTATTTTAGAAGCTGAGAACCAACAAAGTTCAAGTGACCTAAAAACTAGATAACATTTTAAAATCAAATCTTGAAGAAATGAAAGTCTATGTCCCAGGGAAATTATAGTATGATGAGGTAACATTAGTAGAGCTTCTATATTTTAGCCAGGGACACTACATGAACTTGCAATCCACAGTAAATTTAACCATGTGAGTGGCAAGGGACTACTAAGGCTGAGCCTAGATGTATATTCCTCTTAAATCATCCTGTTTTAAGGAAGAAAAGCTTTAACCAGGTAGACACAGGATTTAGTTCTTTCAGATCACATTTATAGGGTACATGGAGGTTTTTTTTTATTGCAGCTGTGTATTTGCTGATAAGACAAAGCGAAGAATGCAAGTACTTAATCATCACATCTCGAAAATGATACAGAAAATCATCTATTTTTAGCTTTCTACTGTGCCCTTTTACCTTTCCTCTCAATAATGTACCTACATATTAGTTTTTAAATTGCTTATCTACACAAAGCACATTAACTTCTCATAGGTTTATAGGCTGGCTTCACATTTATTCCTCTACAGAAATGAGCACATCTCTAAAATTATCCAGTGACAAATCTAAAGCTAGATGATTAGAAAAGCAACTGGGGAGCAGGAAATCATTTTTTTAGCCTGCTTGACAAAAAACTAAGATGTACCAAAATGAAAACTCATTCCTATTTAAGATTACTTTCCCTTTGTCCTCTTCCTCTACCCTGGCTGTTGCTGAGCTGGGGAACTTAAATATGCCACTATGACATCTGGGTAGAAGGGTTATCCACTTTGTATTTTAATTGGTCTCATTTTTGGAAACTGGTATCCTTGGAGATCATGTTTCACCATTGTGTTGTTGATAATCCATTGGGATGTGGCAGCATCCTCTTCGTATCTTCTCCCATCTCCCTGGGATTCTTCTCACCCAGGCTGAAAGACTGGTAAACCTCCTGCAAGTCTGCTGAGTGTTTCTATCTCACCTATATTCTGGGCCCTTTCTTTCTTGTGGACACAGAAAAATTCACTGTTTTTTCATATACCTCTTGGACCACAAAGGTTCTATGGCTGTCAGCAGGCACTTGCTGTGCCACACCATCTCTTCAGAATTCTCTGTTCCATTGCTCTCCAGTTGTCAGAGTGTGGTGAACCTCAGCAAACCTACCAAAGTCCCAGAAAGAAAGGGTGATTCATAGAGAGTAAACCCATCAGAGGAAGACAGGGAGAAGGATTTACCACCATTCTCTCCTCTCCCTATACTTGCCCCAGAATTCATTCCAAGGGAATTCATTTCATTTACATAGAAAATGACAAAGCTCCCTTTTCTTGCCTCTATCTCCATTACCATTACAAATCTTTATATATATTTATAATAACTGCTTTAAGCGTCCTTGTCTGTTAATTCCATCATCTCTGTCATTTCTTGGTCTGGTTCTATCGATGGATTTTTTCACCTGGCTACGGGTCACATTTTCCACATGTTTTCCACATGATTTTCCACATGTCTAGCAATTTTTGATGAATGTTGAATATGATGAATTTTATTGTTGAGTGATTTTTGTGTTTCATTAAAGGGAATTGAGTTTTGTTCTGGTAGGCAATTAATTTACAGGCATACCTTGTTTTACTGCATTTCACTTTATTGTGCTTCACAGATACTATGGTTTGTTACAACTCTGCATTGTCGGATGATGGGAAGCATTTTTTCAGCAATAAAGCTTTTTTTTTTTTTTTTTTTTTGCGGTACGCGGACCTCTCATGGTTGTGGCCTCTCCCGTTGCGGAGCACAGGCTCCGGACGCGCAGGCTCAGCGGCCATGGCTCACGGGCCCAGCCACTCTGCGGCATGTGGGATCTTCCCAGACTGGGGCACAAACCTGTGTCCCCTGCATCGGCAGGCGGACTCTCAACCACTGCACCACCAGGGAAGCCCAATAAAGCATTTTTTAATTAAGGTATGTACGTGGTTTTTTAAGATTTTTTTTAGATTTCACACTTAATAGACTGCCGTATAGTATAAACATAACTTTTACATGCACTGGGAAACCCCAAAATGCATGTGACTCAACTTATTGTGATATTCACTTTAGTGCAGTGGTCTAGAATGGAATCCACAATATCTCCGAGGTATGCCTGTACCTGAAGAGTAATATGATCATTTTGCAGCTTCTATTTCAACTTTATTAAGGTGGGTCTAGAACAGATTTTACTCTAGGGATAGTTTTAGCCCTTCTTCTTAGGAGTAAAACTAATGGTATAGCCCTTTGGGGATCTCTATTGAATTCCCTGAGTGTGAACAGGCCTTTCCACCCTAGTTGGTCAGAATTCAAACATCTCCCAATGCTGTGAAACTCTGATGGATTTTCAGCTTACAGCTTCCCTATAGTTGTTCCCTCCCTGGTAGGCATTTATCTGGTCTTGCGGAATCTCATCCCATATATGTACGGCTTAATATTCAAATACTCAAAGGGACATCCATGAAAATTTCTGGAGTTCTTACCCTGCTTAGCTCCCTTCTTTTTGGTCCTCTCCGCCATAAATTAACTTTCTTAAGCCTCTCTAACTCTGATATTTGCCCCCTCAGTTTAGCAAGGCCGCCATGTTTTGTCTGGGTTCCACCTCTATGCACCACTGTCTACGACGTGCCTCCAGCCAGAAAACTGGGCAATTGTAGGGCTTATCTAGCTTGATTTCCTTCTCTCAGACACTGTAGTCTTGCACTGCCTGCTGTACAATGTCTGAAAACAGTTGTTTCATATATGTTTTCACGTTTTCTTTTTTTTAGTTCTTTATTGCATAAGTGTTAGTCTGGTACCAATTAATCAGTCATAGCTGTAATACAAGTCAAGGCTTTTGATTTTCTCCATTTATACTATTATTGACAATCCCTAATATAATGGATATCCTTCTATGTAGGTGTCAACTGAGAAGAGGATCACCATTTAATCATTTATACCAGGAAAAAAATCAATTAATAATTCATAAATCATACTATCAAAACATCTCAAATTTCTACAGGTATGTAAACTAGATTGTATAGTCAAATTTTATTACCACTGTAATGACTATAATTCAGATACTTCACGTAGGGAGATCACCTAGAAGATTTATTCATAAAAGAGGACAAAAGAGAAGTTACTGGAAGAGAAGAAGAAGACGGGAACTAAAAATGACTTCCTGGAGAACAAAGGAAAAGCAATTTCCTAGAGAACAAAGGAGAGATTAAGTTCTCTTCTTTTCTAATAAAATTGAAAAGTTTCAGAATTTAATAATACAGGAGTCTGCAGTCAATGACAGGATAGGGAACTGGTGTTTGCTCATTGCATGGCCTTGGGAGAATAAAATATAATCCATTGGAAGAGTGCAAGTAGAGGCCCAAGTGACGAAGATCTAAGAGGATTTTCACGGTTCCTTCAAAGACTGAAGATGTGATAAGTTTAGGCTAGCCTTAGAGAAGTGTATCACATGCCAAAGGTGAGTATGGGTCTTGCATGGAACTGAAATGAACACTTATGACAGAGTTTCAGGAAAACTGGGAGGGTATACAACCTAAATGGGCAAGCATGCCAAAAAGTCTCACACATGAGCTCAAGGTTTGAAAAAAGACAAATAGGTAAACAGGCTGTAAATAATGAGATTGCCCAGAAAATTTCAGCATTGACATGCCTATTAATCCATTTAGTAGCAATATTTCTTGTATAAAATGTATTTTTTTAAATAATTTTATTTATTTATCTTTGGCTGTGTTGGGTCTTTGATGCTGAGTGCGGGCTTTCTCTAGTTGTAGCGAGCGGGGGGCTACTCTTCGTTGTGGTGCACGGGCTTCTCATTGTGGTGGCTTCTCTTGTTGCAGAGCACAAGCTCTAGGCGTGCAGACTTCAGTAGTTGTGGCACACGGGCTCAGTAGTTGTGACTCGCGAGCCCTAGAGCACAGGCTCAGTATTTGAGGCACACGGGCTTCGTTGCTCTGCGACATGTGGGATCTTCCCGCACCTGGGCTCGAACCCGTGTCCCCTGCATTGGCTGATGGATTCTTAACAACTGCGCCACCAGGGAAGCCCTAAAGATGTGACTGTGTTTCTGTTTTGTAATTTACTGCACATGTAGCCATTTTTAGATTCCACCTATAAGTGATATGATAAGTCTCTTTTTCTGTCTGACTTATGTCACTTACGCTGATAGTACCTAAGTCCACCCAAGTTGCTGCAACTGGCCTGATTTCATGGCTGAGTAATATTCCATTGTACATAAGTACCACATCTTCTTTATCCATTTTCTCCTTCCAAGGACATCTAGGCTGTATCCAAGTCAAGGCTCTTGTAAACAGAGCAGCACTAAACGTTGGGGTACCTGTGTCCTGTCGATTTTTGGTTTTCCCAATATATATGCCCATGAGTGGAAGTGCCGTATGCTCTGTAGCTCTGTTTTTTAGATTTTTGGGGAAACACAATACACTTCTCCAGAGTGGCCGTTGGCAATTTACATTCCCAGCATCAGCGTAACAGGGCTCCCTTTTCTCCATGCCCTGACTTCCACTTCTGGTTTTTACTCTTCGTGAGAATGGCCATTCTGACTGGTGGGACGTGATACCTCTTTGTAGTGTTGATTTGCATTGCCTGCCTGTGCGTCATTGGCGAAGTTCAGCTGCTTTTCATGTGCTTTAATGGCGAGTGCAATCTACCTCTTGAAATCCCTTTCCTGCAATTCTGCCTTGCTTACAAGTCCTTTTCGATGACATACCTCAAGACATTTTTCGTTGATAGGTATCATTTACAACCCTGCAGGTTTGTGAATTGTAGTGTCCCGAGCTCCATTTTTCAACTTGTTTTTTTGGGAACTGGCCACAAAACAGCATGTTTGCTTCAAGCCCTATTCTGGTTACGGGGGCAAGCTGAGCCCTTGGTCAATTCCTCTTCCTGATTGGAAATTAGAGTGGCACGTGCCTGTCCAAACACCTAGGGCTTGTCTCTCATTGGTTACCCCCTTCCACTTCATGCTCCGGACAAATTCCAAACTGTATGAAAAAGGATGTTGAAGGTGCTGACTTCCTCAAGTGGGGAGATTTTAAGGGAAGAGGCTGGAGGGGGGAACCCGACCACCTGGAGATGACGAGATGAGGTGCCTTTTCCAAATTCTTCCCGATCAGACGGTGTACCATCCTCTAGGTGTCCCATGCATGTTTTAGCTGTAGGAAGGGTCCCCTGCACCTGGAGATTTGGGGCCCATGGAATGGGGACCAGGCAGTATTACTCTTAAGGGGCTGCATTTGCTGGACCATCCTCACCAAGCCTCTCAGCCCCATGAGTGTCCAGCCTTAGGTCCCATCCAGCTGTGGGTCTAGATGTGGTCAGTCCAGGTTGCATCACAGCCCCTGAACGAATTCTGTAAGAATTTCTGTCTTTTTTTTCTTTTTTTTTGTATTTTATTTTTATAACGGTGTGTAGCTGATTTTCAATGCTGTGTTTCTTGCTGCTGTACATCCACTTGATTCACTTACAGAGAGACATCAATAAATGCTTTTTCAGATTCTTACTACTCTTATTTTTAAAATAATTTTATTTATTATCTTTGGCCGTGTTGGGTCTTTGTTGCTGTGCACGAGCTTTCTCTAGTTGTGGCAAGCAGGGGCTACTCTTTGTTGTGGTGCACGGGCTTCTCATTGCAGTGGATTCCCTTGTTGCAGAGCACGGGCTCTAGGCATGCGGGCTTCAATAGTTGTGGCTCGCGAGCTCTAGAGTGCAGGCTCAGTATTTGGGGTGCATGGGCTTAGTTGCTCTGTGGCACGTGGGATCTTCCAGGGCACAAACCCGTGTCCCCTGCATTGGCTGGTGGATTCTTAACCACTGCGTCACCAGGGAAGCCCCATAAAATGTATTTTTGTTTAGTCATTTTTAATAAAACCTATCATAAGAACACTTGCTCAAAATTCAACACTCTCTCTCTCCATGAACACTGGGAAAGGGGGCTATGTCAACTCAGACTATTCCATAAAATAAATTTCGTAGTAAATGGTATAAAAATTTCACCAATTCAGTTCTTATTCCACTAATTCCAAGGATCCTACAGATACTCGTTTGTTATATAGTTCAGGAAATAGTTATCCTTAATTTGGCCAGAAATAAGAGCCAACGGCAAAGGCTTGGAAATATTTTAATTATACAGAGATAATCAACATAATGATATGCGTTATTGTAAAATTATACTATACTATTGTGAATTTTATTCTTCTCTAAATTTTAACAAGAGTACAAGTGCTTTTATTCTGTATAACTGATAAAAGCTATAGAAATAATTCACTTTTCTTTCATATCCAGAATTATAGAATTAAGGAAGATTCATCAGGATGAAAGCAAAATATCAGCAATAACCATTCATGCTACCTTTTTCAATTATGATGTTTCTGTGACTTGTTCACCACTGAATTCCCAGCACCTAGAGGTGCTTGGCACAAGTAGATATTCAGTAAACGTTAGGTGAATGAATGAATGAATTACAACTCTTACATTCATACTAGTCACCATGATGCCAATAATGAATACAATAAATTAATTCAATACAAAAAAATGAATACAATAAAATCTGGACCAACAGCTAATGAAAGGTCTAAGTGTCACAGAAAAATAACAACAAAAACAAAACCAAAAAACTTTCCTAACAGGATGATGCTTGGTTTTGTTTATTATTGCTGGGGAAGGGGTTGAAATATGGCCACAGAAATGGGCATGAGACAGTTAACAGTAAATCCTTAGCTTGTTACAATTAGGAGAGATGTTTTATAGCTTAAAAACCAAGTCACCTGGGGTCAATGATTCATGCAAAAGGCAGAAAATTTTTTACTCAATGCTCAACATGGAAGTTATTTTGCAGAAATCACCAGGCTGGATAAGAAATCTCTGTATGTTCTAGATATTAGAAATAGTAAAATAAAAGCATTACTAGCTTAGATGTTTTGTAGATAAAGGCCCTTAACTGAAATTAAAGCAATTTCAAGCCAAAGGATAGTGAAATGTCTACAATTCATACTATAACTCTGATCTAAGTAAGACATAATGATTCAACTCAGAAAGACACTGGGTATGGACAAGTGTGGAACCCAGTAGTTTGAACGATGCAGAATTTCTGTGTTTATTTTAACATATTTATTGGGAGTATAATTGCTTTATAATGTTGTGTTTCTGCTGTACAACAAACTGAATCAGCTATATGTATAAATATATGCCCATATCCCCTCTCTCTTGCATCTCCCTCCCACGCTCCCTATCCCACCCCTCTAGGTGGTCACAAAGCACCGAACTGATCTCCCTGTGCTATGCGGCTGCTTCCCACTAGCTATCTACCTTACGTTTGGTAGTGTATATATGTCAATGCTACTCTCTCACTTCGTCCCAGCTCACCCTTCCCCATCACCATGTCCTCAAGTCCATTCTCTACGTCTGCATCTTTATTCCTATTCTGCCACTAGGTTCATCAGAACCTCTTTTTTTTTTTTTTTAGATTCCATATATATGTGTTAGCATATGGTATTTGTTTTTTCTTTTTGATTTACTTCACTCTGTATGACAGACTAGGTCGGTCCACCTCACTGCAAATAACTCAATTTTGTTCCTTTTTATGGCTGAGTAATATTCCATTGTATATATGTACCACATCTTCTTTATCCATTCATCTGTCGATGGACACATAGGTTGCTTCCATGTCCTGGCTATTGTAAATAGTGCTGCAATGAATATTGTGGTACAAAACCCTTTCTGAATTATGGTTTTCTCAGGATATATGCCCAAGAGTGGGATTGCTGGGTTGTATGGTAGTTCTATTTTTAGTTTTTTAAGGAACCTCCGTACTATTCTCCATAGTGGCTGCATCAATTTACATTCCCACCAACAGTGAAAGAGGGTTCCCTTTTATCCACACCCTCTCCATTTATTGTTTGTAGATTTTTGGATGATGGCCACTCTGACTGGTGTGCGGTGATACCTCATTGTAGTTTTGATTTGCATTTCTCTAATGATTAGTGATGTTGAGCATCCTTTCATGTGGTTGTTGGCAACCTGTATATCTTCTTTGGAGAAATGTCTATTTAGATCTTCTGCCCATTTTTGGATTGGGTTGTTTGTTTTTCTGATATTGAGCTACATGAGCTGCCTGTATATTTTGGAGATTAATCCTTTGTCAGTTGCTTCGTTTGCAAATATTTTCTCCCATTCTGAGGGTTGTCTTTTGGTCTTGTTTATGGTTTCCTTTGCTGTGCAAAAGTATTTAAGTTTCATTAGGTCCCATTTGTTTATTTTTGGTTTTATTTCCATTTGTCTAGGAGGTGGGTCAAAAAGAATCTTGCTGTGATTAATATCATAGAGTGTTCTATGTTTTCCTCCAAGAGTTTTTAAAATATCTGGCCTTACATTCAGATCTTTAATCCATTTTGAGTTTATTTTTGGTTATGGTGTTAGGGAGTTTTCTAATTTCATTCTTTAACATGTAGCTGTCCAGTTTTCCCAGCACCACTTATTGAAGAAGCTGTCTTTTCTCCACTGTATACTCTTGCTTCCTTTATCAAAAATAAGGTGACCATATCTGCGTGCGTTTGTCTCTGGGCTTTCTATCCTGTTCCATCGATCTATATTTCTGTTTTTGTGCCAGGACCATACAGTCTTGATTAGTGAAGCTTTGTAGTATAGTCTAAAGTCAAGGAGCCTGATTCCTCCAGCTCCGTTTTTCTTTCTCAAGATTGCTTTGGCTATTTGGGTTCTTTTGTGTTTCCAAACAAATTGTGCAATTTTTTGTTCTAGTTCTGTGAAAAATGCCATTGGTAGTTTGATAGGGACTGCACTGAATCGGAGATTGCTTTGGGTAGTATAGGCATTTTCACAATCTTGATTCTTCCAATCCAAGAACATGGTATATCTCTGCATCTGTTTGTATCATCTTTAATTTCTTGCATCAGTGTCTTAGGGTTTTCTGCATGCAGGTCTTTGGTCTCCTTTGGTAGGTTTATTCCTACTTATTTTATTCTCATGTTCCAATGGTAAATGGGAGTGTTTCCTTGATTTCTCTTTCAGGTTTTTCATCATTAGTATATAGGTATGCAAGAGATTCCTGTGCATTAATTTTGTATCCTGCTACTTTACCAAATTCATTGATTAGCTGTAGTAGTTTTCTGGTAGCATCTTTAGGATTCTCTCTGTATAGTATCATGTCATCTGCAAACAGTGACAGCTTTACTTCTTCTTTTCAAATTTGGATTCCTTTTATTTCTTTTTCTTCTGTGATTGCTGTGGCTAAAACTCCCAAAACTATGTTGAATAACATTGGTGAGAGTGGGCAACCTTGTCTTGTTCCTGATCATAGAGGAAATGGTTTGTTTTTCACCATTGAGAATGATGTAGGCTGTGGGTTTGTCATATATGGCCTTTATTATGTTCAGGTAAGTTACCTCTATGCCTACTTTCTGGAGGGCTTTTATCAATGGGTGTTGAATTTTGTCGAAAAATTTTTCTGCATCTATCGAGATGATCATATGGTTTTTCCCCTTAAGTTTGTTAATACGCTGTAGCACATTGATTTGCGTATATTGAAGAATCCTTGCATTCCTGGAATAAACTCCATTTGTTCATGGTGTATGATCCTTTTAATGTGCTGTTGGATTCTGCTTGCTAGTATTTTGTTGTGGATTTTTGCATCTATGTTCATCAGAGATACTGGCCTGTAGTTTTCTTTCTTTGTGACATCTTTGTCTGGTTTTAGTATCAGCGTGATGCTGGCCCCATAGAATGAGTTTGGGAGTGTTCCTCCCTCTGCTATATTTTGGGAGAGTTTGAGAAGGATAGGTGTTAGCTCTTCTCTAAATGTTTGATGGAATTCACCTGTAAAGCCATCTGGCCCTGGGCTTTTTTTTGTTGTTGGAAGAGTTTTAATCACAGTTTCAATTTCAGTGCTTGTGATTGGTCTGTTTATATTTTCCAGTTCTTCCTGGTTCAGTCTGAGAAGGTTGTGCTTTTCTAAGAATTTGTCCACTTCTTCCAGGTTGTCCATTTTATTGGCATATAGTTGCTTGTAGTAATCCCTCATGATTCTTTGTATTTCTGCAGGGTCAGTTATTACTTCTCTGTTTTCATTTCTAATTCTGTTGATTTGAGTCTTCTCCCTTTTTTGCTTGATGAGTCTGGGTAGTAGTTTATCAATTTTATTTACCTTCTCAAAGAACCAGCTTTTAGTTCTATTGACCTTTGCTATTGTTTCCTTCATTTCTTTTCATTTATTTCTGATCTGCTCTTTATGATTTCTTTCCTTCTGCTAACTTTGGTTTTTTTTGTTCTTCTTTCTCTAATTGCTTTAGGTGCAAAGTTAGGTTGTTTATTTGAGATTTTTCTTGTTTTTTGAGGCAGGATTGTTTTGCTCTAAACTCCCCTCTTAGAACTGCATTTGCTGCATCCCATAGGTTTTGGGTCATAGTGTTTTCATTGCATTTGTTTCTATTTATTTTTTTGATTTTCTCTTTGATTTCTTCAGTGATCTCCTGGTTATTTAGTAGCGTAAGAATTCTTTAGCCTCCATGTGTTTGTATTTTTTACAGTTTTTTTCCTGTAATTGATATCTAGTCTCATAGCATTGTGGTCGGAAAAGATACTTGATACGATTACGATTTTCTTAAATTTACCAAGGCTTGATTTGTGACCCAAGATATGATCTATCCTAGAGAATGTGCCATGAGTACTTGAGAAAAAAGTGTATTCTATTGTTTTTGGATGCAACGTCCCATAAATATCAATTAAGTCCATCATGTTTAATGTGCTTGTGTTTCCTTATTTTCATTTTGGATGA
Source organism: Aethalodelphis obliquidens (assembly GCF_003676395.1). NCBI lineage: Eukaryota > Metazoa > Chordata > Mammalia > Artiodactyla > Delphinidae > Aethalodelphis > Aethalodelphis obliquidens. The sequence goes on along the minus strand of NW_020837945.1, from coordinate 86,094,352 downwards.
TCTGTCCATCCATGAATGTGGGGTGTTACAGTTCCCTACTATGATTATGTTACTGTCGATTTCCCCTTTTATGGCTGTTAGCATTTGCCTTATGTATTGAGTATTGAGGTGCTCCTATTTTGGATGCATAAATATTTACAATTGTTATATCTTCTTCTTGGATCGATCCCTTTATCATTATATAGTGTCCTTCTTTGTCTCTTTTAATAGTCCTTATTTTAAAGTCTATTTTGTCTGATATGAGAATTGCTACTCCAGCTTTCTTTTGATTTCCATTTGCATGGAGTATCTTTTCCCATCCCCTCACTTTCAGTCTGTATGTGTCCCTAGGTCTGAAGTGGTCTCTTGTAGACAGCATATATACGAGTCTTGTTTTTGTATACATTAAGCCAGTCTGTGTTTTGGTTGGAGCATTTAATCCATTTACATTTAAAGTGATTATCAATATGTATGTTCCTATTACCACTTTCTTAATTGTTTTGTGTTTGTTATTGTAGGTCTTTTCCTTCTCTTGTGTTTCCTGCCTAGAGAAGTTCCTTTAGCATTTGTTGTAAAGCTGGTTTGGTGGTACTGAATTCTCTTAACCTTTGCTTATCTGTAAAGGTTTTAATGTCTCTGTCGAATCTGAATGAGATCCTTGCTGGCTAGAGTAATCTTGGTTGTAGGTTTTTCCCTTTCATTACTTTAAATATGTCCTGCCTCTCACTTATGGCTTGCAGAGTTTCTGCCGAAAGATCAGCTGTTAACCTTATGGGGATTCCATTGTATGTTATTTGTTTCTTTTTCCTTTCTGCTTTTAACATTTTTTCTTTGTATTTAATTTCTGATAGTTTGATTAATATGTGTCTTGGCATGTTTCTTTTGGATCTATCCTGTATGGGACTCTCTGCACTTCCTGGACTTGATTGACTATTTCCTTTCCCATGTTAGGAAAGTTTTCAACTGTAATCTCTTCAAATATTTTCTCAGACCCTCTCTTTTTCTCTTTTTCTTCTAGGACCTCTATAATTTGAATGTTGGTGTGTTTAACGTTGTCCCAGAGGTCTCTGAGACTGTCCTCAATTCTCTTCGTTCTTTTTTCTTTATTCGATGCTGAGTTTCTAACCATTCCCTATCCCTTCAGCTGTTCTTCACATAACATGGTCTCTAGCTGCTTTGCCATCATGGGGTTGTACTACTCCAATTAAGCATCATTGTCTTAAAATGTGGCACTGAAGTACAACACATTTGTGATAGTTATTTTATGTGTCAATTTGGCTGGGCCATGGTGCCTGGATATGTAGCCAAACATTCTGGATATTTCTGTGAGGGTGCTTTGGGATGAAATTAACATTTAAGTTGGTGGATTTTTGAGTAAAACAGAATGCCCTCCATAATGTGGGTGGGCCTCATCCAATCAGCTGAAGGCCAGACTAACACTGTAGACTGACCTCCCTCAAGCAAGAGAGAATTCTGCCAGCAGAGAATTCTGCCTTCAGACTTGAACTACAGCATCAGCTCTCCTGCCAGCCCACCCTGCATATTTTGGACTTGTCAGACGCCATAATCACATAAGCCAATTCCTTAAAATAAATCACTTTCTATATATATACACACATCCTACTGTTTCTGTTTCTCTGGAGAACCCTGACTAATATAACACACATGCAGATATTTGTCCTATATACACAGAATACTGCAGAGTGATTATTCCTAGTCACACCTCAGAGAGGGCAGTCCTTAATCACAGATACAATGAAATCAACAAAGATTAATACAAGATAAAAGACAATAACCAAATGTAAACCAGGGAGAAGAAAAATATAAAGGGAGGAAGAAAGAAAATTACATTTGCTTTTTTAGTTATCACACCAAGTAACTCATAATTGAGCAAAAGGAGAAAAGAACTCCTTTGAAGTTTTTTTAAAAAATGAACCCATCTGCTTCTGGAGTATCCAGTTACCATGCTCCCTTCACCCGTCCAGAAAACACTTTTATTCCATATTGAACCAATAATATGAACCACTTTTTTGGAATACCACCTTTTGTCTGTTGCTATAATTTCCAGATGACATGTTTTGCTTGCCGTAACTACCTCCCAAGGCAAAAGGTGGTCCCATGGCCCAGAATTGGAAATTATTTCCAGGTCCCCTTCAGCAACCTGGTTAATTTAGCCTTGCTCAGCCATGTATGTGACATATATTACATACTATGCCTCATCCCTTACTCTGAGTGTGATATCTGCATGTAAATATTTGTATATTGTCATTCATTCATATGTGCCAGGCACTGAGCTAGCTATTGAGTACACAGTCATGAACAAGATAGATATGGCCCTGTCCTCATGGACTTATATTTTAGTGGGTAAGACAAATAATCGGTAAGAAAATAAACTATGATAACTGTTATGATGGAAATAAATGGAGTGCTGTGAGACAGAAGAGGTCTCCTTCAAACTAAGACCTGAATACTTAAAAAAACAAAATAAAGAAAAGTTAGGGAAGAGTATTTCAAAAACAGCAAGTACAAAAGCTCTGAACTGGGAAAAACTTGGGAGTGTTTAGAAAATATCAGAAAATCCATGTGGTTGAATCCCGATGATGATAGAAAGGATTGAAAATGAGGTAGGATACGTAGGCAGAGACCAGATCATAAAGGGTTTCATAGTGAAATTTATTAAGGCAATGGAACACTCCTGAACTTGGAAACCAGATTACTTTCTCAAAAAGTGAAACCAGGAAGAATCAAAGCACAATGAACAAGAATCACCACCTGTGGAAGTGGTTACAAGCAGAAAAGAAAGTGTGTGTATGGCTGGAAAATTTGAAAAATATACAATTTCAGACAGACTACAGTATAGACATAGAGAACAATGAGTAGAATATGATTATAACTTAAGCTGAAACATAATCAATGATATTGAACCCTGCCTGAAGGAGTAATCTGCTAACAAGTCTGAGATATTCCTTAAAGGTACCTCTCCAGCCATGGCAGGGCAGGGAGAAATGGGGGAGGTGTTAATAGATTGCTCAATATCTTCCTGTCAATTGTTCCAACAAAGATAGTTCTGTTGTTACCTGTTTTGTACATTGGGCTTCCATTCCAAAAAAGGTTAAAAAAAATCTTTGAAAACTGCTTCAAAAACAGAAACTATAATTACATATATATAATGACATATATGGAGAATATAACTAATATATATTATATATATGGAGACTATAACTATAAATATGTGTGTGTGTGTGTATATATATATATATATATATATATATATATATATATATATATATATATAAGGCAGGAAGAGAGAGAGAGAGAGGGAGAGAAAGACAGGGAGAGAAGGAAAGAGAAAGAGGGTGGGGGAGAGAGAAAGAGGGAGAGACAGAGGGGGTTCCTAGGTGAGCAGAGTATCAGACAGCCTTAGCAGAAATACTCATATAGAGGAAATAAATGCATAAGACTACATAGTTTGATGGGATTAGTCATTAACATCACCCAACAGCCTGCTTTTGCTCTGATTCCAGGCTCACAAGCAAACTTCTACTGACAAGAGCTGGCTTCTCATGGGAGAATATATTGATACTCCATGAGTTTCTGGTGCACATGACATTTATATTTCACCATTAAACATCATCAATGAGGTTTCTAAATCAGTGTCTAATTAATTTCTGCACTTGAAAAACAGGATGCCCCAGTGCAATGACTACCTCATGGAACTGTCACACTCAGGTTTCCTGCGAGTGACCAACCAATGTCTGTGACTTCTGTGGCTGGTCTCTTTTCTATCCACAACCAATTGGAACTAGAGAATCTCATCCATTTAAAGGGACTATCCACAGTAGGAACCCACACTTACCAGCAATGCAATACGATAGGAAAAGAACTTCCTACCTTCTTCATAGAAAAAGAAGCATAGTGGCTTAAAGACAGATATGCAGTTTTAGCACTTGGACTGTTTTTATCACAGACAGGGAATGTTAAAGGTTAGATCTGAAAGTTCATTGTGTCCAACCCCTGAGTTTTAAAGGTGACAAGAGAGGCTTGGGAGATTGGATGGTCTGCTCCCAAAATACAACCAGGACTCCTGGGCTAAACTGTTCCCTCCCTACATCGTGGTAATAGTTGCTCACACTCTTAATCTTCTTGCAGCCATTAAAACTTCGTATTCTCATTCTATGCAATCATGGGTAAACTTTAAAAAGAAATTATGTTTTCCAAGAAATCAAAAATAGCCTTCTATAAAACTTTTTCCTTTCCATTAAGAGCAACAGGTATTTAGTTAACTCCAGCCTATATGGCAGCCAAAACTTTTATAATTAAAGTCATAATACCTTTCTGCTTAAAACCCTGAAACAACTCCTATTCCACAAAGAGTAAAAGCCAGTTCTTCCAATAGCCTACAAATCCTGCACCTCCATTCTCACCCTGTTCCTGCCACACTGTCTTCCTTGCTGTTCCCAATATACCAAGTACTCACCTGCCTTAGGACCTCTGTGCTGGCTGTTCCCTCTGCCTGGAACGTTTTTCTCCCAAACAAGCTGAATGACTAATTCCTTCATCCCTTCAAGTCTTTGCTCAGATGTCATCTTCTCAATGAGACCTGCCCTGACCATTCTATTTAAAAGTACTACACCCAACCCTCTTCACTTCCAATGCCCCTAACCCTGACTTTCTTCTTTTTCTATAGGATTTAACACCGTCTAACATTTACTTATTATGTTTATTGCTCATTGTCTGTCTCTTTCCACCAGAATGTAAGCTCCATGAAGGCAGGAATCTTGGTGTATTTTTCCACTATTATATCCCTAACATTTGAAAGAGTGCCTAACCCTCAACAAATATTTGCTGGATGAATTAATTAATTCATTCAATTAATTGCATTTGGAAATTTGACCACTTTATGTCTACCAATAATAAAATGTCATATCTAAAGTGAGTAGGATCAAAGTTGAATCTTTACCCAGATAGGCTGGCTCTTCCAATGGATTCCATTAAGGAGGGAAATATACTAACGCAATAATACATTTCTAGTCTCTGAAATTCTTCTTTGGTGTTGCCATCAATAAAATGAAAAGGAGTTACTGTTTAATAATTAAAAGATGATCACAACAAGGATTTACTGTATAGCACATGGAACTATATTCAATATGTTGTAAAAACCTATAGTGGAAAAGAATCTCAAGCTGTACATCTGAAACTAACACAATATTGTAAATCAACTATAGTTTAATAAATAAAATAAATTTTTTTATAAAAGATTATCAGGGAATTCCCTGGAGGTCCAGTGGTTAGGACTCTGCACTCTCCCTGCCAAGGACGCGGGTTCAGTCCCTGGTCGGGGACCTAAAATCCCACAAGCTGCTCAGTGGGGCCAAAAAGAAAAAAATTAATAAAAAGATGATCAACTACTCTTTTTCAAAGAAACACCCAAATGCATTAAAAATGAGTATCAAACCAACCCAGAATGTATTGACAAGGAATACTATTTATTTAGCATTGATTAAGCTGTCAATTTTTCTTGGTTATAACCTTGACATGTTCTCTTGCACAGTATTCTGAGAAACTGCCACAAAATGAGAATCTAAGAAGTGTGTGTGTGTGTGTGTGTGTGCACGTATCTTTATAAGCAGTCAAGACAAAGTACCTGAGAGTAAGCATACTGACCTATCTATTCCATGCCAGTATTCTACACATCTTTCAACTGGTTTGTTTTTTCAACAATCATGATGGATTTTTTCTTAAATATCCTCATTCTATTTCCAAGTCCTTTTTGTAAACAAACATGGATAAATAGCTGGCTGAGAATAGTAATGCAGGTGGCCACTGTGTATGGTCAAGCACTGCACATCTCTGCAAGTGCCATGTGTATTGTACATGGATTATGATGTAAATGCATCAGTACCACCACCACCACCCTTCCCTGGAGTTGTGCAGTATTCACCCATGGGTCTGTTCAATCTAACCAGCCCAGACTGGAACTAAAACCATTGATCTTTCCTCTTGGAAAAAGTAATTCAAAATGACTGAGCTAATCAATCCTAGACAATGATATATGAGCTGATTTACATTAAAATAATATCCTCAAAACATTTACCAGTAATTAAAAAATGGAGAAGGTGTTAGAGACACAACTATCTTAAAATGACTTTATATGATAGGTCACAGTTTCCCATCCCTGAATCTTTGTTTAATTGGCAGTTGGTTTTCTGGTAAAGGGTAGAAAATCTGATACACATAATGATCTTAGAGCACACTCAAGTGGATAAATACTAGACTAGCAATGTTTTTCTTAAAGAGATATCTTGGTCTGTGATAGAAAAAAATGAAAAGAGAAGGTGGTGGAAACAAAGATTACTGAATGAATGAAGATGTACCAGCCCTCATCACAAGGGCTTGTAGTTTAAATTATTTCTTTAATAATGAGGATGGATTTTTGGCTGGTCTAGCCATACTTTCCATTTAGTCTTCTTCACTCTTTCTTGAGTCAATTTAGGGGGACTTTGAATAGAAGTTTGGGATTTTTTTTGGGAGAGGGTGTTTAGTTTTGTTTTTTTTTTTGGCTGTGCCACAAGGCATGTAGGATCTTAGTTCCCTGACCAGGGATCAAACCCGTGTCCTCTGCACTGGAAGCTCAGAGTCTTACCACTGGACTGCCAGGGAAGTCCCTCGAATAGAACTTTGAATAGAACAAAGCTACCTTATACAGTAACAAAGCTGTAATCTAAACCTCTTGCACCTCATACTTATGAATGAAACCAAGTGGCCTCGTTATAGGAAAAATACCTGAAACGACACACTTAAACCACCAAAATGTCCGTAACTAAAATATCCCTACCTAACTCAATTTCAATCTTGCAGTCTCCAGAAAGCATTTTGCTTTTTCATATCTCTACTCCTCTAATCCTATTGCTCCCTCATCCTGAAGTGCACATACTTGCCTCCTCCTCTTCTCTCTTACCTTCATCAGTTCCCACTACTTCATCTCCCAGAAAAAAAAGGGGGAACTAAGCAGACACATAGCAGGTATCCACAACAATAGTACTTACCACTGTGCCATATTTGTTTCTTCTTATGTCTACTCCTCCATTGAACTGTGTGCCAGCCAAGAACCAGGGTTTTTTTGTTTTATTTTGTTCTGTTTATCTTTATATCTCCAGGGCCTAGAGAGCATTTGTTAAAAGATGTACATATATGTTTATTTAGAAATGGAATTTGACATCACAGTAAAAATAGGCCCAGGGTGAAGACACCAAAGATATGATTGTCTTGAATGCCCTGCCCTCTCTTACCTCCCATATATTCACTTAATCACTCGTACTGCTTAATGTGGAAAAATTACTTGGAAAATATTTTTTAAATACTTTTAACAGTCAAACCAGTAACCAAAAAACTTAAATCAAGAAGTGAAAATAAAAGTGTCTTCTTTCTATGTCCACCTTGAGAAGCTCCATCTGTGAGACTGGTTTCTCCAAGATAAGAAGCAAAACTAGTTCTTCACTTTCTCTCCTCACTCCCTCCAGTCCTACCTCAAAGATCCCATACCCTGTCCGCTTTAAAGTCAAAGGTACCTATCCCAGCAGAAAATGAATTCAAATACACCTGTAATTGTAAACCAAAATAGTGTGAAGGCATTCACTATACTTTGGCTGGGTGGGGAGACAACGAAAGGCAAACTAATCTCCCCAAATATGCAAAGCTGCAGAAGGTGACAGAATAACTGCTATTTATTTTTGTTCAAGAGGACTAGGCTAAACTACACAACTTAAGTAATACACACTTTAATATATTGTAATAAAACAAAGCCACATTATTTCAATATTAAAGTTAGACCTTCTATATGATAAAAATATTTCCTCCAGCAACTCTGTCAGTGAAGATCTATTCCGTCGTAGGTTGAAATTCAAACTAGCCTTTTGCCAGCTGGTGATATTGAGCATATATATTGAGAGTCTCTGGGCCTGTTTCCTCAATCTCCAAAATAAGAGTACGATGAGGTACAGTGGTTAGGTTCCCAAGTCAGTAAGTAAAGTGGTGGGGGGGAAGCCTGTCACAATTACCTCTGAAAAATCACTGTAATTACCCCTAAGTATAGCATATTGACTTTAGTGTACACACTATACAGTAAACCTTATGGGCACTAAATTTTGAGAAACCACTTAAACTGAAGAAATAAAAAAGACTGTATATATGCGTACATGTAGGCATTAAGGCCATTCTGGTTTTAACTCTAAAAGCACTAATAGTGAACAGGGTATGGCTAGAGAACACAGCTCCAGAGTTTAGTAAATGTTAGTGTCCTGCCTTTCTCCTGCCCTTTAGCCTATCAGGAAATCTCCCAGATCAGTCGTTTTAACGTGATTATGCCTGAGGCGCAGGTAGTGACTTATGCAGCGAATACTTCGAGGGAAGAAACTTCGTAACCCGTTTGGAGTTCTCCTCCTAACACTCGCACTTTGAAGTGCCTCGCTAAATAAGAGGATGAATTATTATCTACCACAGATTAGAGCTCGGGCCATTTCAATGTACTAATACCTCGGAAATTTTACAAAGCAAACTTGCTACACACATCACTACCTCAAATCCGCAGTCTTCCCTTAGCTCCAGAAAAGCTTGGCCCAATCCTTTCGGCTTCCGTAACCTCGCTCAATTTCGCGAGACTAAGGCTGAGCTCCGCGAGACTAAGGCTGAGCTCCGCGGCACTGCCGCTGGGGGCGACTCCAGAACACTTCCGGGAGGCTCCTGTGGGGAAGTGTCTGGGTGTCTGCTTCCGGCGGCTTCCTGGCTGCTTCCTCAGTCTCCCGGACCATCGGGCTGAAGTAGTGGGCACGGGACGGGGGGCTGGCAACGCCCGGTCGTTGGGCCCGTCAGTCTCTAGCCATGGACCGGGACCTTATGCGGCAGTCACTGAATTTCCACGGGCCGTCATTGCTCTCCCTGCTCAGGAGCGAACAGCAGGACAATCCGCACTTCCGGAGCCTCCTGGGGTCGGTGGTCGAGCCTGCCCGGGGCCCGCCGCCCCAGCAGCAGTTACAGGGCAGGTAATGGGACGGCGGCGCCGCTGCGAGACGGGGGAGGGGAGGCAGCTGCGGGCTCCACTACCGCAGTTGGGCGGCTGAGTCCTGAAGGAGCAGAGCCGAGGCCGTGAGCCCGTGAGAACTGCGGCGCTAGTTCCGAGGGCAGGATGGAGGAGGGTGCCCACTCCTGGTGTGAGGGCAATGCAGGATGCGGGCTGAACTTTTTAAATCTGGTACTGCACTACCAGAGGCGCGGATTCTTTAGCTAAAATCCTTTGGGCTTGTGTATCTGCCGCGGCTGTCTCTTTTTAAGTTTCCGCGCCCTCCACCTACAGACCGGCGAATGAGGGAATCCTTGGTTAAAACTTTTTTTCGGAGGATGTACGGCCAAGAGCTTAGGACGGACCCGATTGGGCGATGAAAAAGCCCTGAGCAGAAGCTTGGACTTACTAAAAGGTTTTGCAGGTAAACCAGTTTTCATAAATTTTGTTTCTTTTTAAGAAAAGAGAAGAAAGTTGAAAACATTGAAATACAAAAATTCATTTCCAAAAAAGCGGATCTGCTTTTTGCAGTTTCCTGGAAATCAGATGCACCTACAACTTCTGAAGTTAATGAAGACGATGAAGGTGAGTTTAATCTTAAAGTCGTTTGATTGCGGTTTGGTTTAACAGCACTTCAGATGAACACAAAACTATTGTTAGTAATTTTGTTAATTATTTTTTCAGAGCGTTATGCAGTCATGCCACCTTTAGAGCAATTCATGGAGATACCTAGTATGGACCGGAGAGAGCTCTTTTTTCGAGATATTGAGCGTGGTGATATAGTGATTGGAAGAATTAGTTCCATTCGGGAATTTGGGTTTTTCATCGTGTTGATTTGTTTAGGCAGTGGCATTATGAGAGATATATCCCACTTAGAAATCACAGTAAGTTATTCACTTTTCAGTTATTTGATTGTTTCTGTTTTGGATAAAATGTCATCTCAATGCAAAACTTATGTCTTTGCATCCAGTTGTAATTAAGTGTACCCTACAGACATAGTTTTGAGAATTAATTAATTAAATAAATAAGTATTAAGTAAAAAGTATAAATATAAAGCACCTTTTCTTTTTAAAAAATAATCAGCAGTAATAGAGTTACTTACAGTTTCCGGCACCATTTCTAGTTTTGGGGGGTTTTGCTCCCTTTGGGTGGCAGGGGTGGGGTCCTTTTTTAAACACTCAAAGAGATATCAGTGGAGATGGTGAGATTGATTAGTAGACTGGGGTTATTTCTTCTAGTTGAACATGTCTTTAATTATTTAGTATTAGATACTTGTATGTGGATAATTTAGAAACAAATTCTTATTTATTCAATATGCATTTACAATAATTAAATTAAGTGGTTTGTACATTATAAGATGCTTTGCCCTGGGCTTCCCTGGTGGCTCAGTGGTTGATAGTCCGCCTGCCGATGCGGGGAACACGGGTTCGTGCCCCGGTCCGGGAAGATCCCACATGCCACGGAGCGGCTGGGCCTGCCTGTGCGTCCGGAGCCTGTGCTCTGCAACGGGAGAGGCCACAAAAAAGAGAGGCCCGCGAACCGCAAAAAAAAAAAAAAAAAAAAAAAAAAAAAAATGCTTTGCCCAAGGTGAATAGACCTAAATTTGAAATAGTATGTCACTTTAATTTAAAAGGTTAGATATTTACTGTGTGTTAAGGCAGGTAGAAAGGGAAGCAAAGCAGAAGGTATCACAAACTGGATAACAGACCTAAACTTTGAAGAATTCACATTTCATTTTCTTTGGAACTCAGAGGCGCGGATTCTTTAGCTAAAATTCCTTGGACTTGTGTATCTGCCGCGGCTGTCCCTTTTTAAGTTTCTGCGCCCTCCACCTACAGACAGGGGAATGAGGGAATCCTTGGTTAAAACTTTTTTTCGGAGGATGTACGGCCAAGAGCTTAGGACAGACCCGATTGGGCAATGAAGCCGGTCTACTTTCTGGACAAGCTTTTAGTTTTATATTTAACAAGCACAAAATAATTTTTTGTTTCATCATCCATACTTATATGTGGTTTCTAAAACTAATTGCAAATTTCATGAGATTTTAGTTTTTGACCTGAACCAGAAAACTTGTTTTATTATGTTTAGGCACAGAAATTATTAAAGTCCTTATTTAAATTTAGACTCTAGGGTGCTAGTTGTTTTCTTAATGTTCCTGTCAGCTATTAGCTGTTTGTACTGAACAGCTAGAATAAAAGAAGACACTTCTCACCAAAGAATGGAATGTCTGGTGTTTTACAATACTTCTCATTGCAGGCTCTATGTCCACTAAGAGACGTGCCTTCTCTCAGTAACCATGGGGATCCTTTATCATATTACCAAACTGGTGACATTGTTCGAGGTGATCAGTTTCATCATATTAATAAAAAAGTAACAGTTGTCATATTTATGTTAGTTTGCATTGCCTTGTTAATCAACTCAATTTTCTTATTTTTTAAGCTGGAATCAAGGATATTGACAGATATCATGAAAAGCTTGCTGTATCTCTATATAGCTCATCTCTTCCACCACACCTATCTGGTATTAAATTAGGTGTAATTAGTTCCGAAGAACTTCCTTTGTACTACAGGTAATTTATCCACATTGTCTCAACAAGTTAATTGGAAAACAATTTCTTTGCTAAAAAATAGCAAATTTTGCCCAACTTCTAACAAAGTAGAATTGTAGTTTCTCTTATTTCAAAATATGCTAATTTTATTTTTATAACCCTTAAATTTCTTCAAACTTGGCAAAAGGAACCAAGTCATTATTGCCACACCTTCATGTACAAAAATGGTTTGAGTATTTAAATCCCATGTGATAATGTTATTTCCTTAATTAAAATGGGACATGCTAATCATGTTAATCATTTTTATATTTTTGTTGTGACTTTTTTTTTTTTTTTTTTAAGGAGAAGCGTTGAACTAAATAGCAATTCTTCAGACTCCTATGAGAATATCATGCAGAGTTCTTTGGGATTTGTTAATCCAGGAGTAGTTGAATTCCTTTTAGGAAAACTAGGAATAGATGAATCTAATCCACCATCTTTAATGCGAGGCCTGCAAAGGTATAGTAAATCAGATTATTATATTAAGTGGTGAGGTCAGTGGTGCTGAAGTCAAAAGCTGCATAACTGAAGAAAATACTCAATTATCCTAAGCTTGCTGCCAATGTTTGAATGAACTAGGTGATCCCCTCTTTTTGGAATGGAGTCTTTTATCAGTGATTGATGTGTGCCATGTGACCAGATAGATGCAGAAAAAGATGCAGAAAAAAATAATATTTAACAATAATAGTCATTCCTGAGAGTTCAAGAATTTTGCTTTGTAAATAAAATACAAATTTCTTGCTTGGGATTCAGTTTTTATCTGTCAGGTGGAGAGATATAGTTACCCTAAAAAGTATTTACAGTTTGACTTCTATTTTCTTTAATAGCAAAAATTTCTCTGAAGACGATTTTGCTTCTGCATTAAGAAAGAAGCAGTCTGCATCTTGGGCTTTAAAATGGTATGAAGACTGTCTTTCAACACTTACATTAGTCTAAAAGTTAGGTTAAGGCAAGCATGCTTATGTCATCTTTAAGACCAAATTTGTTTATAAATGAATTTAAATGATACCTTTTTGACATTAGCTTTTTTAAAGGTGTAAATGGTGTTATGTCGTAAACTTTAAAGATTTAAGTTTTAGCCAATATTTTTAATTTTTTAAAAAGGAATTAGTATATCGATATCTGGATTTCATAAGTATTTGTTATGAAATTATCCAAAGACAATACTTCTTAGTTATATTGAGAATATCAAAGACTAAATATTAATCAAATTTGATTTGCTTTAAAATTTTATTCGTGCTGACATTTTGTTTGGATATTCTGTGAAATATTTGTTATGTATGCTTTACAACCACCTTTTTAGTGTGAAGATTGGAGTTGATTATTTTAAGGTTGGACGCCATGTGGATGCTATGAATGAATACAATAAGGCTCTGGAAATAGATAAACAAAATGTGGAAGCTTTGGTAGCTCGTGGAGCATTGTAAGTGGATAATGGGTTTTAAGGAATATTTACAAGGTAAATGTGTATAAGATTTATGAATAGCTCACAAAATAAATTCCTCTGATTTTGTCTCATATCTATAGATATGCAACAAAAGGAAGTCTGAACAAAGCAATAGAAGATTTTGAGCTTGCATTGGAAAACTGTCCAACTCACAGGAATGCAAGAAAATACCTCTGCCAGACCCTTGTAGAAAGAGGAGGGCAGTAAGTGTCAGATTTTGTTAAACAGCAGAGATCTAATATTCAACCAGCTACTATAAAATCTTGAACTTAACATAAGGAAATAGCATCTCTAACTCAGTTCAGACACTCTTAGTTTCAATTTTGGTTGAAAATGTTTTTTAAATATAGTCCTCTATACATTTTCTAGTTCTTTTTTTCCTTATTACTTAGGTTCTTTAAGATTGGAGATATTTTAGTGTCTTGACTTCACTTTTCTGAATATTTTCATTACACAGAAATATAAATGTAAAGATATAAGAAATTAGGTAAATATTCTTTTCCTGGACATACACTAGAAGTTTTTGTTTAATAGACAGAAATTTCTAATTCATTTCATCATTTTAGTAATTATAATGCCAGAAATATAAGTTGAGAACTCTATAGTTAATTGTGAATTAGATTTCACTATTGTATTCAGCTTATTGCTCTACTTTGTCCAGTGAAATCCACAAAACTTAGATTAAACGAAGAGCAAAACATTAAGAACAAACCCTATAACCTATCTTACTGTCCTGAGATACTGGCATAATACTTGGCATAGTAGTTTTATCATAAATATTTAATGACTAATAGACTAGTCTAATTTATAAAATATTTTGAAGAAACATAATATATAAATAATTTGCTAACAGTCTGCTTTAATAATTAAAGACCAGTTTATGATTAATAGCATTTTTTTGCTGTTAATTTTTTAAATAGAATCATCTCTTTTCTGTTTCATGAATTTGCCTGATCATTCCAGTTTGTATGATCATTCCAGAACTCCATATAAATGAAATTTTGTAATATTTGTTTTTAACTGATAACGAACTTCTAGTTGGACCCAAGTGTTTGGAGCAGCTTTTTACTTTCTCACTAGGTACATAAGCTAGTACCTACTTAAATGTGGTTGTCTAATTTTTCACATATTGGTGATTTTTAGCTCAGTGAATGACAACACCATCTATTCCATCATCCAGGCCAAAAATGTTGATCGTCTTTCGTCCCTTACTCCCCTCATCCAGTCTGACACGAGTGATTCCATTGAACCCACTGGTTTTTAAATTTGTTTTATAGTAATTACTTTTTCCTACTTTCCAAAACCTGAAAATATTTTGCAAAACCCTTTCACTGCTGTGTATCTAAACTTTCTAATTCTCATTTTTCACAACATAGACTTGTGAACATCATCTAATAATTATCCTGTCTACAGGCTGGTTGTGATATACACGTATGCCTTGGTATTTCCAACTTTAGCAGTGAATTTTCTGGGAAAATTTTTCTGTAGAAAGGAAAATTCTTCATAAATTACTAGGAAAAGCCAGCCTATATAATTCTGTACTAAAGCTCAAGATCATAATAAATTTACAGAGGATATCAGTTGATCATGTGTTTTCACGTATTATACTAAAATGCCAATGCTTGACCTACAGTATGGCTTTAGTTATCAGTAATAGATTCCTATTCGTATTTTTGTTTGTTTAATTAAGATATAATTAACACATAACTTTATATTAGTTTCAGGTTATGTGCATTAATGTGATTAGATATATGTAAATATCGTGAAGTATTGACCACAGTAAGTCTGGTTAACTTCCATCATCATACATAGTTAAATTTTTTTTTCTTGTGATGAGAACTTTAAGATGTACTCTCTTTGCAACTTTCAAATATACAATATAGTATTAACTATAATCACCATGATGTACATTACATCCCCAGGACTTTATCTTATAACTGGAAGTTTATAAGATAAACCACTTTCACCTACTTTGCCCCCCACCCCCACCCCCACGTCTGGCAACCACCAATCTGTTCTCTGTATCTTTGAGTTCAGTTTTTCTGATTTGTTTTATGTGGTTTTATATTGTCTTTTTACCAAAAAAAAAATAGCTGTAAAAGCACAATATTTAAGTATTGTTCAATTTGAAAATAATTTGCTGGGCTTCCCTGGTGGCTCGGTGATTAAGAATCCACCTGCCAATGCAGGGGACATGGGTTCAAGCCCTGGTCCAGGAAGATCCCACATGCCGCGGAGCAACTAAGCCCGTGCGCCACAACTACTGAGCCTGCACTCTAGAGCCTGCGAGCCTAGAGCCCGTGCTCTGCAACAAAGCCACCACGATGAGAAGCCCGTGCACTGCAACAAAGAGTAGCCCCTGCTCACCGCAACTAGAGAAAGCCCGACACAGCAATGAAGACCCAACACAGTCAAAAGTAAAATAAATAATTTATTTAAAAAAAGAAAATAATTTGCTGAACGTGGTTTTTCCCCTAATAAATTCTCTCATATACGCCTCTGCCCTATATGCATATTTGAGGACTTCTAATTTTTACCCAAAAAAAGCTAAATTTTCCTTTCTGATTTAGGTTAGAAGAAGAAGAAAAGTTTTTAAATGCTGAAAGTTACTATAAGAAAGCTTTGGCTTTGGATGAAACTTTTAAAGATGCAGAGGATGCTTTGCAGAAGCTTCATAAATATATGCAGGTGATTCTTTATTTCCTCTTAGAAATTTAATGAGATTTGAAATTAATGCCAAAACTTAACTTTTTTCTAGGGAAAACTATTCTAGATCATTTAATTAAGGCATTATGAAAAGTTTTTTAGATAATAGCTTTTCTTAATTGGATTTGACATTGCTTCATAGTTTTGTTAATACTCAAAAGTAAAAATAGCCCTGTGAGAAGATTCCCATTGCCTAAATTTGGTATGTGGATTTGAGAACTGTCCTTGTAGTGAGCTTTCCTGGTGGTTACAGAATTCAGTATTGTTACTGTAATTGAGCCAATTTTAAAAAACCTTTTTGAGAAATATTTTAAACTGTCTTTTCCTGTAATACTGATGATGATGTTTTCTCATGCATTTTCTTCTGAATTGGACCATTGCTGCTGTGTCTGTGACATCTGGTGCTGCTCATCCCCATCCTCAAACTGGAAAATGATTTCTTATATAATCATGCATCCAACTGGGCTGTGCTATTTTTTAAATGGTTTGTATTTGAACATGGTGATTTCCCCCTCAATTCATCTTAATGGAATTTCTTTATTTGAATTTTATTTATAAAATTTGTGTCCTGTTTAAATTTTTAATGTTTTTTAATAATTTTTCATGTATTTTATTTTTTCCCTTTCTTGCACTCTGGGTCATGGGTTTCGATGCAATGGCTTCCCCTTTTTTCATGGAATACCAACTGCAATTGGTCCTCAATACTGTTCTGGCTGTTCCAATGATTAATGCCAAACACCTGTGTGATTAATTTTTATATGTTAAAAATATTTGTTTAATGCTGGATATATGGTGATTTGGGTATACCACATTTGGTTTCTGGTTGGGGGGTTGGTCTTTTGAAAACTGGGTTTTATATGTTCTGCTATTTTTAACGTGTGGTTTTTTCCGATATCTGGGTTGTAAAAGAAATCTTTGGAATTAAGAGAAAAACAAGCTGAAAAGGAAGAAAAGCAGAAAACAAGGAAAATAGAAACAAGTGCAGAAAAGTTACGTAAGCTTTTAAAAGAGGAGAAAAGGTAAACTATGATATTCAGTATTCTTAAACTTAAAGCAAGTACTGAGTTGAACCAAAGTGCCATATGGGAGGTAAAGTAAGTAAAACATAAAAGTGTTTCAAGTTGTAATCAATGATTCTTAGCAAGTATGTATACCATAAATTTTTCTATAAAAGAGATAAAGCAAAGTGGAATGGAAGGCTAGAATTCTGCAAAAAAAAAAAGAAAAATTTAATCTTAGAATTAAAATATGTAAGTCATTTTAATTATCTGTATTTTAGGGAGAAATTTTTTAGAACTAGAGCAGTAATTTTCAACTGGGAGCGGTTTTGTCCCCCAGAGGACATTTTTGGTTGTCATAACTGGTAGAGTACTGTTGGCATCTAGAGGATAGAGGTCAGGGATGCTGCTAAACTTTCTACAATGATATAGGATTCCCCCACCACCACCCTACCCTCCCAGCAAAGAATTATTTGGCCAAAAATGTTAATAGTACTGAGGTGGAAAAACTATTAACTAGAGGTAGCCAAATATAAAACCTCAATTCTCTCCTTTATGTATTCATATGGTCTTAAATTTTTAAGGTAATATGGGAAATGTCACTGTGTCTTTCAGAAATGATGGATTTGCTTACAGTGACAACTGTCTACACAAGTATTTTTTTCCAAAAGTCATGACATGGTAAAATTGGATCTTGTGGTAGCTAGGATTATTATTATAATTCCTTATCTAAGCCACAACTTTTATGAAAATCTTTAGAATAAAATAGAACTAAAATCTTTATGGATAATTAAACACTTTTATACTCAACATATCTGATGAGTTAACTACATTTTTTTAGGCTAAAGAAAAAAAGAAGAAAATCAACTTCTTCCTCTTCAAGTGTTTCTTCTGCTGATGAATCAGTTTCTTCTTCTTCATCCTCTTCCTCTTCTGGTCACAAAAGGCATAAGAAACATAAGAGGAATCGCTCAGAGTCTTCTCGAAGTTCCAAAAGGCATTCAGCTAAGGCATCCTCAAATCAGGTAGATCAGAATAAGAAAGATGAGTGCTTCCCAGTTCCAGCCAATACTTCAGCATCTTTTCTTAACCAAAAACAAGAAGTGGAAAAACTACTGGAAAAGCAGGATAGGTTACCATATCAAAAGAAACAGGTAAAAGAAAAAGATAGATGCCCTCTTTCTTCATCTTCAGTTGAAATTCCGGATGATTTTGGAGGTAGGTCTGAAGATCCAAGAGATTTTTATAATAGCTATAAAACTCAGACAGGTAGTAGCAAAACAGAAAAGCCACATAAATCAGAAAGACATTTTTCCAGTAGAAGAGATTCCTCAGATTCCTTCTATAGGAATTCAGAGGACAAGATAAAAATTTATGGTTATAGAAGATTTGAGAAAGATACAGAAGGAAGAAAAGAACATTATAGAAGGTGGGAGCCAGGTTCCATGAGATATTCCACTTCACCAGCAAGCTCAGACTACTCTTGGAAGTCAGTTGAAAAATATAAAAAATACACTTATTCTGGATCACGTGATTTCAGTAGACATGAGCAAAGATATCAATTAAATAAAAATCAAGGAGAATATGAAAGAGAGGGTAATTATGAGGAGGATATTAAAACAGAGGTTCCAGAAGAGGGACTGAGTAGCAAAGAGCATTCAGAAAGTGGAGTTAAAAAAAATTTACCTCAAAATTTACTCAATATATTTAATCAGATAGCTGCATTTGAGAAAGAAAAAGGAAATAAGCCAAAAAATTAATATGCCAAGGGGATCAGCACCATTAACACTAAAGGCTTTTAATAAAAGGTTTTGGTCTTTTAGTAATAACAGTCCAGTGCAGAAATATCTGCTCCTGCAGTTATTTTATTTGTAGAGACTACAGAAATCAAGTGCTTTTTATAGCGATCCTCAAAGTATTTGTTTCAGTTGTAGGTCCCCTTTTCATAGCTTGATTTTTTTCAGGCTTTTCTTGTGTATGTTTATGTACAGTTATTTCTTACTCTGATGATTTAAACTTCTTCACCTGAAGATAACACTCTCAAAGTATTGTTTCTTCATTGTATTATGGTGTGTGAGAATTTCTTGGGTCCACCTTATCCTGCTGTTTGAGAGAATATTAAATTTGTGCAGTGAACACTTGGATCGTTTTTATGAAAACTTATTTCATTCTCTCCTCTGTTAAATTAAAAGCTCTTGACTTTTGAAACAAATATATTTGAATGTTTCATAAGTACCATTTTATATTCATTTTTAAATATTAAGTTTTTTGCATAACTTTTATCTTAAAATGGTAGATTATCTGTCTTGTCTAATTGACCTCTAAACCCTGATTTAATTAAAATGGTTTATGTATCAGCTGTTTAACAGGTACCTTAGGAATAAAGCCATGAAAGTTGACTAGGGGCCCATTTTACTTACTTCTCTTTTTCTCCCCCCTTCTTGCTAGCAATATAGCACTAAGAAATTTCTTTAAATATTGGCAAGACCTTAAGAGACTACATTCCAGGCAAAAATAGATCAGAGTAGGAAAGAGTTCTTTTAGCAAAAACAGCAGTGGCAAGTGAAACACACTATAAATCTGGTCTTCCACTACGGGAAAGGAAGTTAGGAAACTGTCCTAGTATTGCAAATGTCCAGTTGGGAAGGCACTGGGCCTGTTTCTGAATAGCCTAGAGCTGGCCTGCATTTCTGCTTTTCTTCCTTAACACCTCTCCTCTGATACCTCCTTTCTTAGAGTCTGAATAAATGACTAGGCTGACAGAGCCTGGGCTTAGAATAAATTTCAGCAACTAGAGCTGAAGAAGGAATGGACTTGGATCGTAAGGATCCTCCCCGAATTATTGAAAACAGTATAAATAGGGATAGAGATAGATATAAATAGAAGTCATAGGTGTTTATAATGGGCTTTAGAATCTTTCCAACTCATGATGACACTGGATGGGTGGTTTGGAGGGTAGTGAGTATCCATCTACAAAGGTCTAAGTGACAGAGAATGATAGAGGAAGAAGACAGTCCTTGTTCTGTCTTGGAGTTTCTGCCAACAGTAAAATACCAAAAGTTAGTATAACTGGATGTGTACTATTTGTGACCTTCAGACTTCAGTGATGGGAGCCTAATGAAAAAGCTAAAATTTGTTTTGCAATGGAACAGAAAAAGAAACTCTGGTCAAAAACAATAGGTAATGGCAGTAGAAATCAGTCAGTCACTTGGGCATTAGTCTTTGCACCAAGAAATTTATCTGAAAAGAGTCCCTAGTTCTTTCTGTGTATTAATAGTTCTGGTATCATCCCTATGTAATCCTACATAGTGGTGTTTTTAGAGTGGAAACTCTTTTGACATACTACGCCTTGACCTTTAGGAATTGCTAGCACAGCTTCAGGATTTTACACACACTTTATTTAATAAAATCTCTTTGAGCATCACTATCAACCAGCATTGTCATTTTCCAAAGCGTTTTTATGGCTTAATGTTACATTCAGTTACAAAAAATTAGGTTAGTATCTTATACAACAGCCTGCCTGAATTTAGAAATTCCATCTTCCCCAAAGCTTCTTTCCTGGGATATATTAAGCAGATTATATAAGACAATTTATAAGGATATATTCAGGAAACCCATCACAGAAAAAAAATATATTATTGGAGATTTACTTGTGAAGAATCCCTAGTGGTATCTTCAGCACTTTTTTTCCCTGAACATTATATGTCTATAGTTTGTACGTACCCAGGCAGTATCTTGGTTTGCATAAGTAGATGACTTTCTAACACAGCAGGTGAATGTTAGGATAACTCTAGATTTGGAGATAATAGGGTTGATCCCTTGTTTCACCATTTAACATTATTACACTGAACTTGGAACTATTACTTTATTTAAGAGTTAAATGTAGACTTGCATGCTGGCTTGAGAACCTAACCATTCCACAAATACTGTGCTAGGCTTTGGTTGGTGACTCAATAATAGGTAGAAGTTACTGTGCAATTCCGATGTATCAGGCCCTGTGCACTTTGTATATATTATCTGATTATTTCAATAAACTTTTGATATAGATAACTCTTACTGTCTTTATATTACAAATGAGGAAAAAAGCATAAAGTAACTTTCCCAAGGTCAGAGAACTAG
This sequence comes from Aethalodelphis obliquidens, assembly GCF_003676395.1. Classification (NCBI taxonomy): domain Eukaryota; kingdom Metazoa; phylum Chordata; class Mammalia; order Artiodactyla; family Delphinidae; genus Aethalodelphis; species Aethalodelphis obliquidens. The sequence continues at coordinate 86,073,461 of NW_020837945.1, read as the reverse complement.
TAAGATACAATTCCTGCCTTCATAGAATACAGTGTTTAATATTTCAACTTCCAAGTAATTTACAAAGTAAAAAAGGGCAGAGAATGAGAACTCTGAACATTTGAAGTGACCATAAGATCAATCAGTTTTTAGATCTTATAAATCTCACTTAGCAGAACAGTGTTTTATGAAACAATATTCAGCTTTTTACCCATCTTATTCATTGGACTTGGCTATGCCTTTTGCTGGCTATTACTAAAAATGATAATAAAATATTCTAGTGATCAGGAGAAACCACTACTGCCTTTCAGAAGGAATTGCAAGTGACAGTTCTAAACACTGACAATTGTCTGTATAACAAATATTTTTTTCCAAGGTTTGAAGGAGACAATACTCATTTAGGTTCATAGATCCTGATAAATTTATTTGAAAACCAGTTTTATAACATCATAGTCATACTTCAGGAGTTCAAACTGTTGGGCACATGTTATGATAAAGTATTGACTGAAATAACATTCTTAATCTGGTAGTCTACCTTCACTGCAAATTTATGGAATTCCTATTGCAAACCTAATTACGCTTAGCTTTCTTTAAATTGTTTATTAAATCAAGGAAATCTTGAAAACACATTCTTGGTTGTATCTTGAGAGCAAAATCTTTAATGTGTTTGACTTCTTTCAAGATCAGAATGGACTACTTCCTAGAAATTTAAGCTGCACTTTTATTGATACAGTGGTTCTCTTTCCTATCAGTTGTTTTCTTGGTGGGGGGAGGGGAGAGGTAATGCCATTTTTTGACTAAAAATTTTTTAATTATACTAAAGGAAGAAGCTAACAGTTTTCTTCCCCCAAAGTCTGGGAAGTATGTTTCTTTTAATAAAACCTAAATTCAGGATCTTCCAGGGTAAAAGAGATATAACAAACAAAATAACAGTGGAAAATATCATAACCCTATGCTTGTATAACACATATCCTTGTTAAGAATCTGTTCTTACTGCTTTCCTTCTATGTGAAAAAAAATAGTAGGCAAAAAGCTAAGAAAATTAAACATTTCTTTGGCTTATTTGGACCCAAATAGCTTGACTTTTTTTTAACAGTTTTTATATTTTCCACTGGATAAAACTTTTGTCTGGTCATATTGTATTTCTAACACTATTTCAGTAGGCCTGTATATCAGTATAAGGCACCCAAAAGCATAGAGTGGGATATACTGTTTTTAAATTATGAGATTTTTGGTTTTGTGTTTACAGTTTGTTCAAAAGAGAGATTAAAATGTTTATTTGCTGCTCTTTTTGCTTTTACCATTACTGGAGCCACTGCTAGCACTAGGTGGTCTAGAAGTGCTGCCAGTTAGTGAAGAGGCTGGGAAGTTCAGCTCTAATACTTTAATTGAAGTCTGAGAAGCAGAAGTACTTGTACTCTTAGATGACCTAGAATAAAACCAGAATTACTGTAACTTAATTCAAAATTTTTATTTTAGTAGAGACCCCCTCATTAATGGCAAAAGATGCCATAATCCCACAAGTAATTAAAGAGATCAAAAAAGATATACTATTAATAGTGCTAATAATTTTAAAAGCATCACCATTAGTAATATCAAGAAATTAGTTTAGAAAGGAAAAGCTGATAAAGTTTCAAACCAGTAGAAAAATAGTTCAACAAATATATTTCTATTGATACATGAAAAATGTTTTCAACTATAACCAATTTAGAGATAAAATCATTAGGTATTAAAAGTTTGCAAAAATCATTAAACAAAAGGTAACAAAAACAGGCATGGGAAGTTGGGTGCTGGCAAGAGTAATTAATATGATAGGTTATATAATTTAAACCAAAAAGAAAGTGAAGGGCCTATTGACAGGATAAAGTGGTGGTAACTATCCATACAACTGTAAATACTAAGATTTTTAAATATATATTTTTATGAAAGTACTGGGATGTTCAAGTGGCTGCTCACCGTGTTTACATAGAAAGTGTTTTTGTTTTGTTTTACTTAAGCACTGTCTTAGGAAATCCTTTCATGACATCTCTTCGCAGAGTAATGAAAAGTAATATGGCTGCTGTGTTGACAAAATGTCTACTTGATGATAGAATTCTGTATAAAACTAAACTGCAGAAGTAAAGAATAATTTCCTTTTTAGCAAAATTAAGCAGCATAAATAAAATTCTGACTCCTGAAGATTTTACAATGGATTTTAATAATAAGTCTGTACAACCAAGTTGCCCTTTTATGGTTTAATAAATTCTCCCCATACTCAGGGATGACCATGCTAAATGTACCCTCCAAAATCTCACCCTACTTTATCCTACTGAGATAGCTGCTAGTCACAAAGCACTTATGCCAAAATGAAAATAACACCAGAAGTCAGAAGGAAAGAGTCCTGCCCTGCTGGCTGTTTTCTGTATATGTGACACTGACACATGCCATAGCTGTAGCATGTGGAAGTAGCTGAGTTCACTTAGGATGGAAGCTGTGAGAGTTGTAGGTAAGTAAGTAAGGAGACGGTGTTTTCTCCTTCCACTTACCTTGCTGATACCAGTGAAGTCTGGGAAGGAGATCTAGAACTGTGACGACTCCCTTTAGTACTAGCCGTAGGTAGTGCTAAACCACTCTGGAAGGATAGTCAATAGCAGTCAGTACCACTGCATTTTAGAATATTTTTCATTAGACTTCACTTTATGATGAATACCATAAATTTTTTTGTGAAATGTTTAAGAAATATATTTAACTAGAAGATACTCTTATTACCTGTTGAAAGTATGTTTGAAGGATAATACCAATCTCAGCATTTTCTTCTGTGATATCAACTAACATTTCATCAATGATCTTGTGAAGCTGTTTCACTTCACGAAGTTTGATGTCTTGTTCTTCTAGTGTTTCATCTTTCGTGTCTTTCAAAAGACGGATTTCCTTGATGAGTTTTGCACACTGTTGGTCAACAGTAGTCAGTTATTATTTAAACCTGTTTTCTAGAACTTAATATTTTTTAATGGGTGAAGGAGGATTTGGGGTTACCATTTGGAACTCCAAAAAAATATAAATATGACAGGTCAGTTTTTAAAAGTTATCAATACCTGTTTAGTTACTCTCTCTAATTTTGGCTTCTGCTCCTCAGTTTCTTTCCTTAGTTGAAGTGTGTAAGCTTGCTTCTCTGATATTTTTTCTTTGACATTATTTGTTAAATGTTCTATAACTGCTAAAGTATTTTCCATGCTCTGCAGAAAATAAAGGTATTAACATACTTATTGGTTAGGATCAGAAATAACTTTTATAACTTGCCAAGTATTCATTTAATTTCGATTCATTTATTTTTGTGTACAATGTACATTCTGTTGGTAGATAATAAGTATAATGGCTTTATGGATTAAGTTTTATATATAATTACACTGGAAAGTATTTTTATGGTATTTGGGAGAAAAATAAACAATTCAAACAATGACTGTTGAAAGCATACAATTTTCAAAGATTCCTAATTCATATCACCTGTTCCTTCAACTTTATTAGTCAAAAAAAAATCTAAATGTTTATAGAGCCTGCTTATTACCAAGCATGTTGTTTTCTTATCTTTCAGACTTTTAAGGAATAATCTTTAAGGTGATATTAAAGGATTTAAGTGAAATAAAGTTCATTAAATAAAAGGTTAGTGGATAGATCATAATTAGCTAGCTCTGATTCATCAGCTAATCAACAAGTAATTGTCAGGAGTCTAACCTACACTTTAGCACTGGGATTTTAACTAATTTAGTTAATACTTTGATCACTTATTTTTTTTCTCATTTAAATGAGATATCTCTCACTATCTAATTCTCTAAAAAATTGTCTTTGTACAAGATAACAAGAAAGAATAATGATAGTTAACTTTTACTAAGGTCTTATTACTAAAGCCTGTAGAATTTACCTGGATATCTTCCTGTAGTTCTCTGATTTGTCTTTGTTTGTATCTGTGTTTTTCATCAACAGCTCTCTTTTGTTCTTCTAGTTGAATTTTTACCTCATACTCAGCACCTAGAATTTAAAGAATTTTTGCTCTAAATTTTTAACATGCTGTGTAGAAAGCAAGCTTAAAGTCTTACATAAGTTAAACTTCTAACTTTTTTTTATGAAAGGTTAAATTCCTTATGTGTAGTTGTTGAAAAACAGGACATGAAATAACTATTTTTATTTTGTCAGCATAGAGCAGCCAATATGCTGTTCTCTTCAGATTTGAAATTAATTCCCTAGAGAAGTGATATGCCATATCACTAGAAGTAATAATGGAAATAACACCTTAGCACTTATTTTAAAGGAGGGGGATTAGTTTTTCCAGCTGAATCAAACATGATACACTTTTGTTTTCCTTGTCTCATAGTGTTCCTCTTTTTAAGGTAAATAATTCTACAGCTTTCATTGCATGTATATTTTTAAAGTTTTAATAATTCCCACATACTAGATGGAGTCACTTTCTTAAAAGATTGTTTGTAATTGTTGTTGCAGCTGTTCAGCACTTGCAAGGTGTTTCCTAGAGCATAGATTTCTTTTTCAGCTTTGTTGATCTTAGCATCCAAACTGTCACCTTCCCTTTGAAGTTCTTCTTTTTCTTGAGCAGCCTATGAAAAATGGAATAGATTGGTTAAAAGTATCATGGGGGAGAATGTCTGTTTTCAGGGCAGGAAATAGTTAACTCACAACAATACCAATTTGCCGTGGGGCCTACATGCAGCACCAAGCATTTATTTCTTGCACCTGATTTAAAGTAAAAGACCAAATCCTCAAGGCCTTCCAAATATAGCACATAGGCTACAAAAGCATGATGGCAGTGTAGTAACCAACCAAAGCTTAGATGAAAACTCTCCAACAAAAATGAACGAAAAGTTAAGCAGGTATAAACTTTACTGAGAAGAGAAATAAGGTTAGCTAGAAGCGGTTTCAAACTAGATATTAAATAAAAAGAATGTATGTTTCTCACCTGAAAGCGGCTTGGCACACTTTCTCATTTTAAGTCTTAGTGGTAAAAGAGGTGAACAAAGTATACCCATAATGTGTCACATTTTTTTAAAGGAAAAATACTGCATGATCCTACTTATATGAGGTACCTAGAGTAGTCAGATTCACAAAAACAAAGTAAGTTGGTGGTTGCCAGGAGTTTTGGAGAGGGAGAAATGGGGAGTTATTGTTTAATGGGTACAGTTTCAGTTTTGAAAGATAAAAAAAGTTCTGGGGATGGCTCTTGTGTTGACTGCACAACAATATGAATATACTTAGTACCACTGAACTGTACACTTAAAAATTAAAACAGCAAATTTTATGTATAATCACATTTTTAAAAGTTTTAATTAGATAACTGTGATAAATATGGCTAGAAAAAATGAAGTCTGTAAATTGCTGAAAACCAAAAATTCCTCAGTGAGTGAACATACTCAGTGACTTTTTCCAGCTTAACTGTCACTGGGCTAAGCCTTCTAGAGTTGTACCCAAACAGTTCCAAAGAACTGCAATTAAGGGTTGAGAGGGATAGCATGCATATATATTTAAAAGTGCCCCCATGAAAAGATGCTCAGCATCGCTAATCATTAGAGAAATGCAAATCAGAACTACAGTGAGGTACCACCTCACACCAGTCAGAATGGCCATCATCAAAAAGTCTAAAAATAACAAATGCTAGAGGGGGGTTGAAGAAAAGGGAACTCTCCTACACTGTTGCTGGTAATGTAAATTGGTACAGCCACTATGGAGACCAGTATGGAGGTTCCTTAAAAAACTAAAAATAGAGCTACCATATGATCCAGCAATCCCACTCCTGGGCATATACCCAGACAAAACTATAATTCAAAAAGATACATGCACCCCTATGTTCATAGCAGCAGTATTCACAATAGCCAAGACATGGAAACAACCTAAGTGTCCATCAACAGATGAAAGGATAAAGAAGATGTGGTACATGTATACAATGGAATATTACTCAGCCATAAAAGAGAATAAAGCAATTTGCAACAACGTGGATGGACCTAGAGATTATCATACTAAGTGAAGTAAGTCAGAAAGAGAAAGCTAAATATCATATCACATATATGTGGAATCTAAAATATGACACAGATGAGCATATCTATGAAACAGAAACAGACCCACAGATACAGAGAACAGACTTGTGGTTGCCAAGGGGGAGGGGAGTGGGGGACGGAAGGAGTGGGAGTTTGGGATTAGCAGATGCAAACTATTACATATAGGATGGATAAACAAAGTCCTACTGTATAACACAGGGAACTATATTCAATATCCTGTGATAAACCATAATGGGAAAGAATATTTGAAAAAAAAAAATATATATATATAGCTGAATCACTTTGCTATACAGAAGAAATTAACACAACATTGTAAATCAACTATACTTCAATAAAATTTTAAAAAATAAAGTGCCAAAACCCATTTTTAGTCAAAATCAACTAATAATTTCATTGGTAAATTCAATCCCAAGTATCTATATTTAAACCAGGTCACTGGAATTTTTTTTGGTAATGTTTTAATTCTTAACATTTTCAGTTATTTTTTTTATTATGCTTCAAGATATGTTACACATTTTTATAGCAAATAGTACATAATAAAAAATTAAGCTTAGCAAAGAAAATAACGTTCTTAGGTAAATTACATCTAATTCTTTCAGGTTGAGTCTAGAATTAGCAAACATTTCATTCAAAATATAGTGTAGGGAGAAAGAGCTAGAATGAATCAAAACAGCTAGATTTTAGTTGTGGATTTCCTACTAGTAAGCTGAGTAACATTAAGTCATTTACTTCCCTACTCCAGGGTCAGTTTGTTTGTCAAATAAATCAGTTGAATTTGTTCATTTATACAAAATCCTGATCTAATTCCATAAATACCTTAGACTTCTAAACAGTGGTAAATAGAAAATCAGTCAGAGGTGTGCACTCCTGTAGAATCAGATAATCCCTGGAGGGCACACTAGAAAATGCCAGGTCTTTGGTATCACCATGCAGTGGCATCATTGTACACCCACTGATTGCTTTTGCCCATTTTCAGACCATGGATAATTTTTCTCAACATAAGCCAGATTGACTTTAGTTATAAAGAAAAGTTTCCATTTTACACATCTGGCACATGTGAAGTGTTATGAGTAAAACATTTAAATATGCTGACAACAAAAAGTGTGAATAACTGTGTGGCAAGCTATGGACCCTGGAGGAAAGTGAAGTATGACATCAGGAAATTAAGAAGGGCAACTGATAGCCTTGATTAATTTCACATATTCACTATAGTGGCACAGAAGGAATACTCTTCCTCATAAAATTTGCCTGTTTTCCTGAGAAGTGTATACTTCATCATCATCATCATAACAGCAATAACAGTAATGATAGCTAATATTCACTGAGAGCTCATTTTGTTCCAGACACTGTTTAAGGGCTTTACATATATTTACTTCTTCAAACAAAAGTAACAATATTACCCTAATTTTTTAAGTGAGTAAACTAAGACCCCAAATGGTTAAATAACTTATTCAAGGTCATCTACCTAATCAGTGATAGAACCAAGGCATGGACAAAAGCACTCTAACACCAGTGCTTTTATATAACTCATCAAAGCCCTTGTTGGTAGAGAAACTTAGCTGGAATTGCAACATCTATCTACTTCCCATCATTTAACAGACTAGAGCCTACAATTCACCCCTTGGGAACCTTCAAAACCTGAGAGGAGGAAAGTCCTGTTAATAGTGGGCAGAAGCCTCACGTACTAAAGACTGATGAGTTATAAGAAGGGTTTGAGAGCTGGGACTCATTTCTCATATAGGTTGGGTGGAATTTCCTGAGGCAAAGTGGCAGACATATCACACAGTGTAGTAGGTTAGGGGCAGCCTTAAAGAAGGGCTACAGAAGGAAACTTAGAAGATTAAGTAGAAGTCCAAATGGAGGGTGCATCCACAAGGGCCATCCTCTAAAGATGTGAACTGGAGATCTCTTTCCCACTCCTATCCATGTATGATACAGGAAAAATGACCTAAAGTTACAATCTCCATTCCTTCTTTGAACTGTTTAGAGTAACTTCCCAGACCTCTCTGCAAAGGAAATCACACCTGTTCAGGGTATTTTCTACAAGGGAAAGATGAATATAGCAGTAGTCAGGAAGGAAACTGCATCCAACTCCTGATCACTTCTAAATTTCCCTTTAGGGTTACAAGGTACAGATAATCACGAGATGGCAGACAACTCTCAAAACATCAGAAAAAAACAGTAGATTCACCTGATCTGTCTCCCACCTAAAACGAAAGCAAAGGAACAGCCCTCTTCCTCTGTAGCTATCTGCCATACCAGGACAGCAATGATAAACTGGAGTGTAAGATTCAGAGGTGGTGTAGCTCTAGGTGACAATAAAGTCTAGGCTGTGGTCACATGAGTGCATGACTACAGTGAAGTAAAGCTTTGAGCCTGAGGTTTTGAACAGGTTGTCACAACATGTTAAGGACACCCAGAGTGACAGTGGGTCTTAGAGTAAAAGAGATTATGAACCTTGAATAAATGAGGGAAAAAGACATGACACAAATGATAGCAAAAAAACAGTGTCAGAGTGGTCCAGACCTCTCTTTGACCTCGTGTATAAAACTAATAATGCTTCAGTACCTCCATCTAGCAACTCATGTTTTATGACCTAATTAAGTGTAATAGCTACTGGAGTGCTATGAAATTTGAAATTTCATGGCAAAAATAAATTTGCCATTTTGGTTTTTAACAAAGAGCTAAGAAAGAATGAATACTTCATTCTATCACAACTGCAAATCCATTCAGATTACCTTTATTACATAATAGGCCTGCGTTTTCTCCTCTTCTCCCTCAGGAGGCAGCATAACAACAGTAAGAATTTCATATCTATTCTTCAGCTTATCAATTTTACTTAGCCGCTCATGAAACTCAGCACTAGTATGAAAAAGAAAAGAAAAATTAAACACTGAAAAACAATATACTTTTAAAGGACTACTGTTCTTACGGAAGACAGTTTTCTGTTACTACTGAACTCAAACAGTTTAAATATATTCTCACATTGCAATTTTATAATTCAGTGTGAAGGGTCTCAGATTTCACCCAATTTGAAAGCTAACAAGTTAGCCTGCCACAGTTTCATGGATGCTGGCAAAAAAAAAAACAAGATTTCTGGGTCAGAGGAAAAGGCCTTTATCACTCATGGCACACCAAGTAGCATGAGCTTCCTATTTGCATTAGTTCCCCTCACTCCCAAAGTGCCATGCAGGTGAGGAGGAGCTCAAATGGATGCTGCACATACAGCAGGTTTATGTCACAACTGAAGAACCTCAAGCTTAGTTAATCCAAATATTTTATAATGGAAAGTAAGCAAACATACCTAACCTTTGCTGCAGAGGGAGATACTATCTCTAGCTCCCAAGGCTGCTCACTATCCAAACATCTTTTAAAAGATGGTCCAGTGCAAATCAAAACCACAATGAGATGTCACCTCACACCCATAAGAATGGCTACTATCAAAAAGAAAAAAAAAAAAACCCCAACATAGTATTAGTGAGGAAGTGGAGAAACAGAACCTTTAAGCACTATTAGTGCGACAGTAAAATGGTGCAAATGCTATGGAAAGCATGGCAGTTCCTCAAAAACTTAGAAGAGCCATATGATCCAGCAATCCCACTTCTGGGTATATATCCTAAAGAATTTAAAGCAGGTTCTCAAAGAGATATCTGCACACCAATGTTCATATATTATTCACAAAAGCCAAGATGCGGAAGCAAGCCAAATGCCCATGGACAGACAAATGAATAAGATACATAAAATGGAATATTATTCAGCCTTAAAGAGGAAATTCTGTCACATGCTACATGGTGAACCTTGAGGACATTATGCTAAATGAAATAAACCAGTCACAAAAAGAAATACTACATGATTCCACTTATGTGAGGTATCTAAAGTAGTCAAATTCATACAGAAAGAATAGTGGCTACTAAGGGCTGGGGGAAGGGGGAAATGGGAAGGTAATATTTAATGGGTATAGAGTTTCAGTTTTACAAGATGAAAAAGTTCTGGAGATCTGTTGCTCAACAATGTGAAAATATATAACACTACTAACTGTACATTGTAAAATTGTTAAGATGGTAAATTTTATGTGTTTTTTACCAAAAAGTTTTAAAAGATAGTTTCAGTTTTATAAGATGAAAAAGTTCTGGAGATCTATTGCTCAAAAATGTGAAAATACTAACACTACTAACTGTACATTTTTAAATGGTTAAGATGATAAATTTTCTTTTTTACCAAAAAAAAAATTTTAACATCTTTATTGGAATATAATTGCTTTACAATGTTGTGTTAGTTTCTGCTGTATAACAAAGTGAATCATCTATATGCATACATATATCCCCATCTCCCCTCCCTCTTGCGTCTCCCTCTCATCCTCCTTATCCCACCCCTCTAGGTGGTCGCAAAGCACCGAGCTAATCTCCCTGTGCTATGCAGCTGCTTCCCACTAGCTCTCTATTTTACATTTGGTAGTGTATATATCTCAACGCTACTGTCTCACTTTATCCCAGCTTACCCTTCACCAGCCCCCGTGTCCTCAAGTCCATTCTCTATGTCTGTGTCTTTATTCCTTTCCTGCCCCTAGGTTCATCAGAACCATTTTTTTTTTAGATTCCATATATATGTGTTAGCACATGGTATTTGTTCTTCTCTTTCTGACTTACTTCACTGCATGACAGACTCTAGGTCCATCCACCTCACTAAAAATAACTCAATTTCATTGCTCTTTATGGCTGAGTAATATTCCATTGTATATATGTTCCACATCTTCTATATCCATTCACCTGTCGATGGACACTTAAGTTGCTTCCATGTCCTGGCTATTGTAAATAGTGCTGCAAAGAACATTGTGGTACCTGACTCTTTTTGAATTATTGTTTTCTCAGGGTATATGCCCAGTAGTGGGATTGCTAGGTCATATGGTAGTTCTGTTTTTAGTTTTTTAAGGAACCTCCATACTGTTCTCCATAGTGGCTGTACCAATTTACATTCCCACCAACAGTGCAAGAGGGTTCCCTTTTCTCCACACCCTCTTCAGCATTTATTGTTTGTAAATTTTTGATTATGGCCATTCTGACTGGTGTGAGGTGATACCTCATTGTAGTTTTGTTTGATTTGCTCAACATCACTAATCATTTCCCTAATGATTAGTGATGTTGAGCATCTTTTCCTGTGTTAATTGGCAATCTGTATATCTTCTTTGGAGAAATGTCTATTTAGGTCTTCTGCCCATTTTTGGATTGGGTTGTTTGTTTTTTTGATATGGAGCTGCATGAGCTGCTTGTATATTTTGGAGATTAATCCTTTGTCAGTTGCTTCGTTTGCAAATATTTTCTCCCATTCTGAGGGTTGTCTTTTCATCTTTTTTATGGTTTCCTTTGCTGTGCAAAAGATTTTAAGTTTCATTAGGTCCCATTTGTTTATTTTTGTTTTTATTTCCATTACTCTAGGAGGTGGGTCACAAAGGATCTTGCTGTGATTTATTCATAGAGTGTTCAGCCTATGTTTTCCTCTCATAGTTTTATAGTGTCTGGCTTCACATTTAGGACTTCAATCCATTTTGAGTTTATTTCTTTGTATGGTGTTAGGAAGTGTTCTAATTTCATTCTTTTACCTGTAGCTGTCCAGTTTTCCCAGGACCACTTATTGAAAAGGCTGTCTTTCTCCATTGTATACTCTTGCCTCTTTTATCAAAGAAAAGGTGACCATATGTGCCTGGTTTTATCTCTGGGCTTTCTATCCTGTTCCATTGATCTATATTTCTGTTTTTGTACCAGTACCATACTGTCTTGATTACTGTAGCTTTGTAGTATAGTCTGAAGTCAGGGAGCCTGATTCCTCCAGCTCCGTTTTTCTTTCTCAAGATTGCTTTGGCTATTCAGGATCTTTTCTGCAATTTTTTTGTTCTAGTTCTGTGAAAAATGCCATTGGTAGTTTGATAGGGACTGCACTGAATCTGTAGATTGCTTTGGGTAGTATAGTCATTTTCACAATGTTGATTCTTCCAATCCAAGAACATGGTACATCTCTCCATGTGTTTGATCATCTTTAATTTCTTTCATCATTGTCTTAAGTTTTCTGCCTACAGGTCTTTTGTCTCCTTAGGTAGCTTTATTCCTAGGTATTTTATTCTTATTGTTGCAGTGATAAATGGGAGTGTTTCCTTAATTTCTCTTTCAGATTTTTCATCATTAGTGTATAGGAATGCAAGAGATTTCTGTGTGTTAATTTTGTATCCTGGTACTCTACCAAATTCATTGATTAGCTCTAGTAGTTTTCTGGTAGCATCTTTAGGATTCTCTATGTATAGTATCATTTCATCTGCAAACAGTGACAGCTTTACTTCTTTTCTGATTTGGATTCCTTTTATTTCTTTTTCTTCTCTGATTGCTGTGGCTAAAACTTCCAAAACCATGTTGAATAATAGTGGTGAGAGTGGGCAACCTTGTCTTGTTCCTGATCTTAGACGAAATGGTTTCAGTTTTTCACCATTGAGAACGATGTTGGCTGTGGGTTTGTCATATATGGCCTTTATTATGTTGAGGTAGGTTCCCTCTATGCCTACTTTCTGGAGAATTTTTTATCATAAATGGGTGTTGAATTTTGTCGAAAGCTTTTTCTGCATCTATTGAGATTATCATAATGGTTTTTATCCTTCAGTTTGTTAATATGGTGTATCACATTGATTGATTTGCATATATTGAAGAATCCTTGCATTCCTGGGATAAACCCCACTTGATCATGGTGTATGATGCTTTTAGTGTGCTGTTGGATTCTGTTTGCTAGTATTTTGTTGAGGATTTTTGCATCTATGTTCATCAGAGACACTGGCCTGTAGTTTTTTGTTTTTTTTTTTTTTTTTTGCAGTACGCGGGCCTCTCACTGCTGTGGCCCCTCCCGTTGCAGAGCACAGGCTCCTGACACGCAGGCTTAGCGGCCATGGCTCATGGGCCTAGCCACTCCGTGGCATATGGGATCCCCCCCGGACCAGGGCACGAACCCGTGACCCTGCATCGGCAGGCGGACTCTCAACCACTGCGCCACCAGGGAAGCCCTGTAGTTTTCTTTCTTTGTGACATCTTTGGTTTTGGTATCAGGGTGATGGTGGCCTTGTAGAATGAGTTTGGGAGTGTTCCTCCCTCTGCTATATTTTGGGAGAGTTTGAGAAGGATAGGTGTTAGCTCTTCTTTAAATGTTTGATAGAATTTGCCTGTGAAGCCATCTGGTCCTGGGCTTTTGTTTGTTGGAAGAGTTTTAATCACAGTTTCAATTTCAGTGCTTGTGATTGGTCTGTTTATATTTTCTATTTCTTCCTGGTTCAGTCTCAGAAGGTTGTGCTTTTCTAAGAATTTGTCCATTTCTTCCAGCTTGTCCATTTTATTGGCATATAGTTGCTTGTAGTAATCTCTCATGATCCCTTGTATTTCTGCAGTGTCAGTTGTTACTTCACCTTTTTCATATCTAATTCTATTGATTTCAGTCTTCTCCCTTTTTTTCTTGATGAGTCTGCCTAATGGTTTATCAATTTAATCTTCTCAAAGAACTAGCTTTTAGTTTTATTGATCTTTGCTATCGTTTCCTTTATTTCCTTTTCATTTACTTCTGATGTGATCTTTATGATTTCTTTCCTTCTGCTAACTTTGGGTTTTTTTGTTCTTCTTTCTCTAATTGCTTTAGATGTAAGGTTAGATTGTTTATTCAAGATGTTTCTTGTTTCTTGAGGTAGGATTGTGTTGCTATAAAGTTCCCTCTTAGAACTGCTTTTGTTGCATCCCATAGGTTTTGGGTCATTGTGTTTTCATTGTCATTTGTTTCTAGGTATTTTTTGATTTCTTGTTTGATTTCTTCAGTGATCTCTTGGTTATTTAGTAGTGTATTGTTTAGCCTCCATGTGTCTGTGTTTTTTACAGATTTTTTTCCTGTAATTGATATCTAGACTCATAGTGTTGTGGTCAGAAAAGATACTTGATTGAATTTCAATCTTCTTAAATTTACCAACGCTTGATTTTGTGACCCAAGATATGGTCTATCCTGGAGAATGTTCCATGAGCACTTGAGAAGAAAGTGTATTCTTTTGTTTTTGGATGGAATGTCGGATCAATACCAATTAAGTCCATCTTGTTTAATGTGTCATTTAAAGCTTGGGTTTCTTTATTTTCTTTTGGATGATCTGTCCATCGGTGAAAGTGAGGTGTTAAAGTCCCCTACTGTTTTTATGTTACTGTCAATTTCCCCTTTTATGGCTGTTAGCATTTGCCTTATGTATTGAGGTGCTCCTATGTTGGGTGCATAAATATTTACAATTGTTATATCTTCTTCTTGGATTGATCCCTTAATCATTATGTAGTGTCCTTCCTTGTCTCTTCTAGTAGTCTTTATTTTAAAGTCTATTTTGTCTGATATGAGAATTGCTACTCCAGCTTTCTTTTGATTTCCATTTGCATGGAATAACTTTTTCCATCCCCTTTCACTCTGTATGTGTCCCTAGGTCTGAAGTGGGTCTCTTGTAGACAGCATATGTATGAGTCTTGTTTCTGTATCCATTCAGTCATTCTGTGTCTTTTGGTTGGAGCATTTAATCCATTTACCTTTAAGGTAATTATTGATATGTATGTTCCTATTACCATTTTCTTAATTGTTTGGGATTTGTTTTTGTAGATCTTTTCCTTCTCTTGTGTTTCCTGCCTAGAGAAGTTCCTGTAACATTTGTTGTAAAGCTGGTTTGGTGGTGCTTAATTCTGTTAAACTTTGCTTATCTGTAAAGGTTTTAATTTCTCCTTCAAATCTGAATGAGATCCTTGCTGGGTATAGTAATCTTGGTTGTAGGTTTTTCCCTTTCATCACTTTAAATATGTCCTCCCACTCCTTCTGGCTTGTGGAGCTTCTGCTGAAAGAACAGCTGTTAACCTTATGGGGACTCCCTTGTATGTTATTTGTTGCTTTTCCCTTGCTGCTTTTTTTTTTTTTTGCGGTATGTGGGCCTCTCACTGTTGTGGCCTCTCCTGTTGCGGAGCACAGGCTCCAGACGTGCAGGCTCAATGGCCATGGCTCACGGTCCTCGCCACTCCGCGGCATGTGGGATCTCCCTGGACCGGGGCACGAACCCGTGTCCCCTGCATTGGCAGGCGGACTCTCAACCACTGCACCACCAGGGAAGCCCTCACTTGCTGCTTTTAATAGTTTGTATTTAATTTTTGATAGTTTGAGTAACATGTGTCTTGGTGTGTTTCTCTTTGGGTTTATCCTGTATGTTACTCTCTGTGCCTCCTGGACTTGATTGACTATTTTCTTTCCCATGTTAGGGAAGTTTTCAACTATAATCTCTTCAAATTTTTTCTCAGACCCTTTCTTTTCCTCTTCTTCTTGTGGGACCCCTATAATTCGAATGTTGGTGCATTTAATGGTGTCCCAGAGGTCTCTGAGACTGTCCTCAATTCTTTTCATTCTTTTTTTTTTATTCTGCTCCCTGGCAATTATTTCCACCATTTTATCTTCCAGGTCACTTATCCATTCTTCTGCCTTAGTTATTCTGCTATTGTTTCCTTCTAGAGTATTTTTAATTTCAGTAATTGTGTTGTTTGCCACTGTTTGCTCTTTAGTTCTTCTAGATCCTTGTTAAATGCTTCTTGTATTTTCTCCTTCTGTTTCCGAGATTTTGGATAATCTTTACTATCATTACTCTAAATTCTTTTTCAGGTAGGTTGCCTATTTCATCTTCATTTATTTGGTCTTGTAGGTTTTTACCTTGCTCCTTTGTCTTTCCAGAACAGGAAAGCCAGTGCCTCTCCTTGCAAGGCATGCAGAAATATGAGAAACCTTTGGAGAATTGTCTCCTAAGATTTTGATTTTTAAATCTGCTTGTTACTTTTTTCCTTCTATTCCAGTAAATTTATATTTTTAAACTATTTTTTAACTTATATAATAATAATACTAAGAATGTTAATATATGCACAGCAACATGGACAGTGACTTGTTTGCCTGCTACAACTTCATGAAAATAAGCCTTCCAATCATGGTGAAAAGAAATCTTCAACATACCAGGTTCCTACTCCTAAAGAAAGTTTATGGTAAAATATATTAAGTATCAGAAGTTACAGCTTTGCTTATTTTTAAGAATTATTATTGTTTCATCAGAAAATATTTACTCGTCCTTTATGTGATTTTAAAAGACAAGTCTTGTTGGCCTTCTAGCTTAAGATGGTAGACTGAGCACAAGAATCTCTCTCCTCCTTCCTAAAATGGAAAAGATTAAAAGAAAAATAAACCAAAAAACCCACCACAGCTCTGGGAAAAGAAAGAAAATTTTTTCATGAATTCATGAAAAATGGAAAACAAATGGGATATGATTGACAGGATGAAAAAAAATGGAGATTCAGAAGATTATATAATAATAAGAGCCATTTTTCACCAAAGAAGTCTGGAGAAAATCCAAACTCAGTAATAAGAACTAAAAAGAGCAAGAGTGATCTCTGAGGCTACTGTCAAGGTAATTAATAAAAGGATTGCCTATAGAACATCTGGGCCACTCTCCTCAACCCCTCAAAGTACATAGAAATGTTGGCAGGAATTATTTATGCTCCAGTGATAACCCTCAAAATTACCAGAGTTCCTAACATTGTATGTTGAAGCTGGAGAGAAAAGCAAAAAAGAGCATGAAGTAATTCCAGGCTTCCACAACAATGGAGGTTAATAAAAGAGAAAGGCAGTGCCAGCCAGAAATGAAACCTTTCGTTGCCCAAAATAAACCCCTTATGCTCCTTACAGGACAGACTAGCCCAGAGCTTACAGTCAGCCCTCCCAGTTAGGGGAGAGACCTGTTAGAAAAAGCAATCTACCTAATTGCAGAAGAAACCCATACCAGCCAGCTATACCAATCACCATGATTATTAATTAAGCATTTGTTAATAAATATAAGAGAGCCAAAGATTATCAGCATTTATGAAAAGCTAACGGTATGAATGAAAAGAACAAAATGAGCAAAGACAGAATAGACCCTAGGAGAAACAAAGATAATGTATGGGATAGAAAAAAACCTTCAAAGTATTCTAATTAGTATCTTCTAAAACATGAAAGGATATTACATCCAAAAATGCCCGTAAAACAAGAATGGGCTGCTATGAAAAGAAAGAACCAATGAAAGAATAAGAGTTCTCTCAAATAATCTCCACTTTTTAATTTAAAAGTAGTAAATAATACTGGGCATGGTGGGCACACGCCTGTAGTGACAGCCACTCAGGAGGCTAAGGCAGGAGGATCTCTTGAGCCCACGAGCTCTGTACTGTAGTGTGCTATGCCAATTGGGTGTCCGCACTAAGTTGGGCCTCAACATGGTGACCTCCCGGGAGAGGGGGACCACCAGGTTGCCTAAGGAAGGGTGAACTGGCCCAGGTCGGAAACGAAGCAGGTCGAAAGACTGAATCAATGATATAGAGAGAGGAGAAAGACAGAGGGGCAGGGGATGGCGAGAAGACAGAAAGGATTGTAATGGGGCGAGAGGGAATATCTTAAAAAGTGGAATAAAAAGAATAAAAAATTAAAATGAGAGAAAAGTTAAGAAATCTGGAAGACTAAGCATCCACTAAAAATAAGCAACAGATGGAGAGAGTGTTGTGAGAAAAAAAATTGAAAAACTAACAGAAAAATATTTTCCTGATATGAAGAAAGACTTGAATGAAATAATTGAAGGAGCTCACCAAGGGTCAAACAAGAAAAATGAAAAAGGATAAAACACCCAGATGCACCCATGAAAGTTCTGAAATCCCACAAATAAAAACATTGTCCCAAAGCTTCCAGAAAGAACACAAAAACCAGGTTCCCTATCTGGAACCAGACCTCCCATAAACAACACTTTAATCTGGAAGAATATGAAACACTTTCAAACTTCGCCTGTAATTCAAACATGGGGAAGAATAAATATGTTTTAAGCATACAAGGACTCGAAAATTTCAGAAAACATCAGTTCTTGAGAAAAAGTTTCAAAACATATTCCAGAGAAATGAAATAAGAATCCAAGGAAATAGAATAACAAAAGATACATGAAAGAATATTAAACCAAGAAACAAGTAAAACATGAAGCTAGGTTGAAATTATTGCTGGCAATTGGCTGTACAGTTTAATGCAAGTTATAAGAAAGAGTTCTTTTCAAACTAGAGACATAATATTAAAAACAAATAACAACCCGAAACTATAATCTGTGATTTCAATAATAAATGAAAGATGGAGAAAGGAAATACAGCAGTAAAACACGCTAAAAGTTGTAACTATTTTAGGAAGGAAAAAATAATAGTAACTAATCTTCAGTATTCAGAGAGATAGGAAGATTAGAATTTCTTTTGAATTTAAAAATAAACAAAATAATTTAAATTAGAATATACATACTACAAACAAAGAGGAAAAAAGGGAAATTCAGTAAAACCAATGAAAGAACAGAAAGACAAAGAGAATACCTACCATATGATCCAGCTATTCCACTTCTAGGTATCTACTCAAGAGAAAAGAAAGCATATGTCCATACCAAGAACACATATGTTCATAGCAGCTTTATCTGTAATAGCCCCAAACTGGAAACAACTGAAATATTCATCAACAGGTAAATATATATATAAATTAGGGTAGACACATACAGTGGAATGGTACCACTTAGAGATAAAAAGCCAAGGTCAGCAAACCATCCTATACCTGCTACTTGTTTTTGTACAGCCCATGAGCAAAGAATGGCTTTTACATTTTTTAATGTACAATGGTTGAAAAATCAAGAGAAAGTTTCTATTTCATGAAATATGAAAATTCTATGAAATTCAAATTTCGGTGTCCATAAAGTGGAACACAGCCACACTCATTTATTTGCATATTGTCTAGGGCTGCTTACACTCCATAGTGGCAGAGTCAAGTTGTTGCAACAGAGACTGTATGGCCAACAAAACCTATAATATTTACTATCTGGCCGTTACAGAGAATTGTGTGGGATACAGCTAGGTAATACTTCAGGGAATTGCTTTAGCCTTCAAAGTTGAAAACTAATTAGCTAAGCATCTTATCTCAAGAAGTTAGGAAAAGAACATAAAAATAAATCCACAAAAATAGAAGAAAGAAATAGTAAATGTGAGAGCAGCAATTAATAAAATAGAAAATGAATTCACAATAGAAAAAAATCAGCAAGAGTTTATTCTTTTCAAAGAGTAATAAAATTCATTAACTACTGGCAGGACTTATCCCACCCAAAAAAGAGAAGTCACAATAACCAATATCAGGAATGAAAAGCTACAAGCACTGCAGCTATTAAACATATAATAAAATGATATTGTGAACAACTTTATGGTAATAACTTTGAAAATTTAGAAGAAATGGAAATTTTTTCCTAGGAAAAATATATAACTTACTAAAATAGATTCAAGAAAAAAATACAAGATCTTCATTGTCCTATAACCAATAAATTGATTAAACCAACAGTTGAAAATCCCCCTCAAAAAACTCCAGATGTCCAATGGCTTTACTGGTGAGGTATTTGAAAATTCAAGAAAGATATAATTCTGCTCTTTTACAAGCTTATGCAGAGTGTAGAAAAATAAGAAGCACAAAGATCATTTTATAAAAGTAGATGTAACCTTAATAACCTGATAATTTGACAAGGGCAGGAGAGAAAAAGAGAATTATAAGCATAGATGCAAAAATTGTATTAAAATATTAGCAAACCAAATCTAGATACATACAAAATGTAATATGTAACAAATAGCTGTATTTATTACAGGAATGTAAGTTTGTTTTAACTTTGAAAAAGCATCAATATATTCAATTATATTAACAGACTGAAGAAGCTACATCATATCAGTGAGTACAAAAAAAGCATATAATAGTCAACATTCATTCCTGATTAAACAAATTAAAACAACCTCTTAGCAAAGGATGAAAATAGATGGGAACTCACTTAATATTATAAAGAGAATCTCAAAAAAACACTATAGTAAACTTGATACTTAAAGATAAAACAGTTAAAACTTTCCCTTTAAGATCAACCACCTGCAAGACAAGGGTACCTGCAATCACCACTGCTATTCAGCATTGAACTGGAGGTTAGATAACAAGGACAATAAAGTAAGAACAAGAAAAGTTATAAAGATTGAAAAGGAAGACACAAAACTGTTATTTGCAAATGATGTCAGTGAAATACCTAGAAAGTAGAATCTACAGATCAATTGTTAGAATTAATAAAAATTTAAGCAAGGCTGCTGAATACTTAATATACAGAAATCAACTGCATTTCTATACACCAGCAACAAACCAAAAATGAAATGCTTTAAAAGGAGATAACACTGATAGTAACATTAAGAAAAAATAGCATGTATCCAGGAATAAATCTTATAAAAGATATGCGAAATCTCTAGGGGAAAATTGCTTCAATAAATGCAGCTGTCGGGTATCCATAAGGGAAAGCATGTTATTGGACCCTTACCACAAACCATACACAAAAATCAGTTCCAAGGAGATTAATGATCTTAAGGTAAAAGGATAACTCTAAAGAAAGGAGTTAGCCTAAGGAAAGAGAGGGAAAAGCATAGCTTTGTAGCTAAAATATGGCCTATGTATTATATTAAAAGCTTTTTCAAACAAATAAGAAAAAGATGGACATCCAGGGTGGTGGAGGGAGCAGTCAGTTCTTCTGACATTACTCTTAACGTTTTCAAAATTCGTGAGCAGGATTTTAAAACTCTAATTGTTACCTTATATTTTGCCGTTCTTGATCAACACATCTTATTTGTGATGCAAGCATTTTTTTGTGAACCTTAATTTCTTCATTCCGTTCTTCCATAGCAGTGTGTAATTGCTGTTTTCTTTCTTCCAGAGAAAGAACTTCTTCTGCCTTACTGTGAAGCATATCTCGAATACGTTTAACCTCAAGTTTTAAAAGATTGTCTTCTATCATCAAATCCTATCAACATAACAAAATCGTCAAATATTGAAATAATAATTTGCATATCCAAACCAAAATATATTTCCTTTTTATTGCTACAAAAGTCAAACTTGAAAATATAACATTTTCTAATTTGACCATTGACCAAGATATTAATTAGGGTTAAATTTAGATTGCTCTGAGTCATGACTGATTTTCCTTTTATTTTTATTTTAAGGAAAGGGTTTATGGTTATTCCAAGTCTTTTATTATAATTCAATTTTAAATTCAAGTTTACTAAAAAAACAAAAAGAAGAACTTATAAAATTGAAAGTTACAATGTCCAGCAAATATATGAAACCCAATGGATGAGCATTTTTATATTCTAAACTAAATCTTACAAAATAATGTGTAAATACCTTTTTATTTTAAAACAGTTCAGTCACGAGTAGAGTGCTGACACAAGATCACACTAATAGATCAATTTTCAGAATAGAAAGCCCAGAAAAAACACTCTAGAATATAATATTTTACAAATTCAAAACAAAGCTTGTTAGCTGGAGAAAAGATTAGATCCCCATATCTCATATGTACCAAAAATAAATGCCAGATGAATGAAAGAACTTAATGTAAGAGATTAAACCAGTGCAGCCACTAGAAATGTAAATATCTGTTTGATTTTTAGTGTGATGAAAAAGTTTCTAAGCATAAAAATTATACAGGGAAAAACACTTAAACATATAATGTTAAAAAAAGTTTTTATGTCAAAAAAAACTGAATAGAAATTTAAAGACAATGGGACAAATATTTATGAGTTAATATTTATGAGTTAATATTTTAACATATGAAGATCTTTTGCCAAGCATTTAAAAAATATAAACCACCTGGGGACTTCCCTGGTGGCGCAGTGGATAAGACTCTGCACTCCCAATGCAGGGGGCCCGGGTTCAATCCCTTGTCAGGGAACTAGATCCCACACGTGTGCCACAACTAAGAGTTTGCATACCACAACTAAGGAGCCCACGAGCCACAACTAAGGAGCCCACCTGCCACCACTAAGACCCAGCACAACCAAATAAATAAACATATAAACCTCCTAATGGAAATATGGGCAAGAAAATGAACTAGAAATCCAAAAGAAAAATTATGGAATATAACATAATAGAAAAAAATGTTTATACATTTTAATTGAAACATAAGTATTTTAAATTTTATGTTTAAACATAAAATGTTTTAAAATGTCACCAATTTCTAAAGTGCAGACTAAAAACAATGAGATACCATGTTTGCCCATCAAATTAACAATAATTTTATAAATTATATTATCCAGCCCTGGTGGTGGTGAGTAAAATAGAATGCTTACACACTGCTGGTAGGAGTATTAACTGAACCCTCTAGAAGGCAATTTGGCTTGAAAATAGTTTCAAGACACCGAAAATACTCACTTTTTGAACCATAATTATACAGCTAGAAATTTATCCTAAGGAGATACATGAACTGTACAATGAAATATGTGCACAGTACATGATAGCACCATTTAGAATAGCCAAACACTAGAAACACATATCCAAAAATAGGAGATGGTTAAATAAATTACGGTAACTTCATGCAATGGACTGTAGGAAGCCTTTAAAGATAATTAATGTTTAGAAGACATGTGCAATATACTTTTAAATTTTTGAATATAATATATAAAGCCAATTTTCTTTAAAAGACTGAAAGAAAATAATATACTATAACACTTTATCTTCT
This sequence comes from Aethalodelphis obliquidens, assembly GCF_003676395.1. Classification (NCBI taxonomy): domain Eukaryota; kingdom Metazoa; phylum Chordata; class Mammalia; order Artiodactyla; family Delphinidae; genus Aethalodelphis; species Aethalodelphis obliquidens. Next base: position 86,050,823 of record NW_020837945.1, on the reverse strand, counting down.
GTACAGTGATTATAGTGACTTATTTTCTTCTTTATAATTTGGTATTTTAAATTTTTCTACAATTAGCATGAAAATATGTGTTTTTTAATATTATATATACATATGATTTTATTGCACCTGTTTCAAAGCTTTGACTTTATTAAGTTCTTTCTCTGATTTGTCATTGAAGAGGTTTAGTTCATTTATTTTGGTCATGAGGGACTGTTTTTCATCACGATTTTTACTATTTGACTTCTTGATAAAGTAAAGATCATTCTGTAAAGAGGAAAAAACGGTACATAAATACATATTTTAAATAACAATATTAAACACATACTACTAAACATGACTTACATTAAACTATATGCTCCATTAAATATTTATAATAATATAATATTATAAATCTCACCCTTCATGGTCTTATGTCTCTAATAGAATATACATGGATGTTCACATAGAAGCATTTTCATTTTTATTATCTATTGATGTTTGGGTTCAGTTTGAGTTCAATAATTCTAGGAAATATTATGTATGATTACAGTTCAAACTGAACTATTAAGTCGTTGCCATATACAGGGAGAAATGGGAGGGTGGAGTTCAAGCTTTGGTTAAATACATGGTTCACCTTCTGGAGTTCATTATTTGATTCAACCCAAGTCTCAGAAGGTAAAAACATTAACAGTCTGAGAAAGCATAGGGTCTTGGTTAACTACAAGCTCTGGAATCAGACAGCCTTAATTATATATTAGCCATCCAACCCCAGTGGGCAACATACTCTTCCTCAGTTTCCTCATTTCCAAAATGGAGATGATAACTATACCTACCTACCTGGGTTGTTGTGAGGGTTAAAGAATTTACTGTCAAAGAATATGTGCAACAATGTTTGACACATGGAAGTGTCTATTATTATTATTATTATTACATATATAATCACATACTGCTGGAGAGAAAAATGCTAGATAAGATCTAATTCCACTGAATGAATAAATGGGTCATACATACTCAGATATTAGTTTTCTAGCTTTATACCAGTTTGTATCCTCCCTCCCACTCAGAACCAGAACAAGGTTTGTTCCCTTTGTCCCCCTTAGCCCCTCTTAGGGGACATAAAGCAAAAAGTTTCTATTGCCAAGATCTGTCTCCCTTCTCTCTCTCTCTTTCTCTCTCTCTCTTCCTCTGTCCCTTCCTTCTTCCCTCCCCTGCGCTTCTCACTGCCTGTATTTCTCTGAACTATCAGGACTTAAGATTGAAGCAAGACATTAAGAATTTTTTTTCACATAAAGATGTGATTTCATAAAATTAACTTCTAGAATGAAATTTTTAATTTAAGGTAATTTTCAACCAGAAGAAATTTGTCTCTACTATTCAAAATAATAGATGGAGTGGCATGGGAGAGAGAATGCAGAATGACTTTACAATCTAATGCTACTATTGAGAAGAGAAAACCTTCATTAGAAGCTTAACTAGCTTTAATATCTTTAAAAATTCACTTGCATTTCTATTAATTTATTTACCTCTCTGTCAAAACCAGCTGGGATAGGCATAACTACTAGCCAACTGCATAATGGACAGAGCCCCAGGGTAGCTAAAAGGAGGAACACTAGAACCATCCTCACACAGGAAAACAGACACAATTCAGGCTAGGGTCAAAAAACATGTCCAGATACAAATGTCACCCTCCTATTATTCTGTAGCACTAATATTCTCATATTCTATGTAATTAAAAAAATACCATTTATTGAGTACCTACTAAAAGCACTGTGTTAAGACATACATTGCTTCTAATTCTCCCAAATGCCCTAAAATAATATTAAATATAGTTTTCCATTTTAAAATGAGTAAACTAGGACTCAGAAAAGTTAAAATATCAGTTAGTGGTGTAACCTTGACATTCAAAACCGGTTCTGCTCTTTTCCACTAAACCAAGGAAACAGTCTTCTAAAAATTTAATCAGGCTACAAACCACTCCAAACCAATATTTTGTCATGTTAATTTTTTTTTTCCCTAATTTAAAAAAGTAGTAGCTCCCTTTCACCTTTGTAGCCCTGAAGGAATTCAGGGCAATTCTTCTTAGAACCACTAGAGGACACTCATCACTAGCCTTTCCAGCTGTTTAACATTTTTAAACCTTTGTAGTTCTCCCCCTATTCAGGTCCATGTTTTCACTCCTTCACTCTTACTTCCCAGTTACACTTTAACATAGGTTTTATATTACATAGATTCCCCTAACACAGGTTTTATATTGCCATAAACATTAAAGTACCTAAAGATGAAGAACATTTTTACCGTATTAACAAAACTGAGTCATCTGAAATATGTAACTAAGTAAATATTTGAATAACAATAGATGACCCATAAAAGAGCAGCTTCTTTTAGATGCCACTTCAGACATAAAAAGCAATCAAGTTATTATGGCAGATACATAATAGAAAACTGGAATTTATCAATTTTTTAAATCATGTACTATTTAAGACTATTTTTAAGTCACATGGACCACGGATCAATTCCTAGCTGTAATCATGGACAAGTTACTTAATCTGTAAAACAAGTATTATCTTCATCACAAGACATTTATAAGGATTAAATGAAATAAGATACTAAAGGCATATACTTAGCATACAGTAAATGCATAATCAATGGTAATGTTACATTCTCATAGTCAGTATAGAAATATAAGCATTAGCTCATACACTTGTTATATATATGGGCAGCTTGGCAATTATCCTATCCAAAGTCAAGTCTTAGGAACATGTTGACTTAAAATGATGACTAGGATATTTGAAGCATAAAAAGTATTTTAACTAAGTTACATGAAGCTTCTTGATCTGTGTTTCCAAAAGGTTAAATGTAGATTTTTTCTCTTCCAATGTCTTTTGAAGTTCAACAGTTTTTGCTTCAAGGGCTTGTTTTTCTTCTGAGTTAATATCTCCCTTTAACCGTGACATTCGGCGTTCCACTTGTTGAATGTAAAAATCCTGTTACAGGTTTTAAAGATAAGTTAGTAAGAAGAAACGGTTAAAACCATTTCTATAAATGCAAAAACACTGTAAATACTTTCTTATGAATTTGGCCTGATGTCACCATTTACTAAAGTCACTTTCACCCTTCAGTGATTTATAGAATGAAATCCTTCTTACTGTAAGGGGAGAAAGAGCAAACTATTCTTCAACAACCAGAGTATGTGATAGTAACACAGAACTAATCTGAAAATATAATAAAGCAGCTAGGTGGTCATTTATCATACTCCCATGATGGAACATCAGTAAATCCACTGGATTTACATGGATATGGATTTTTTGAGGGTATATTTTCTAAGGAGTACAAAAAAAGAATCACAAATTGTTAGCCATGAAGGTTTCAAATATGATGAACTTCTAAAGAATTATTCTGAAAATTATACTTTAGAGTCTAATTTTGAGAAACTAAGAACACATTAGATGGGGAAATTAAGACGTAGAGAGGGAGGACATTAAGAAATTAACATGAGACAATATATAAATAGAACAAAAAAGGAAAAAAATTTAAAACATTTTTTGGTCTGGGGGTGGGGGTGGGGATGGGGATGGGGATGCCGATGTTTGCACAACATACAGTCATAGGGGTTTGGGGTTTTGTTTGTTTGTTTGTTTGGTCACGCTGTGTGGCATGTGGGATCTTAGTGCCCTGACCAGGGATTGAACCCGCACCCCCTGCAGTGGAAGCGTGGAGTCTTAACCAATGGACTGACAGGGAATTCCCAACATACAGTTTTTCTAGGTTTGAGACATCCCATTCCTTGTTTTGTTTTACTCCAGGTCCAATTGCTCCAGGTTCCTTTAAAGCATGGTCTCCCTCACTAGAGCTGTCGATCCTCTTCTCTATTTATTTCAGATCAAGAAAAAAAAATAGCTTTTAAGGTCCCCTCACCCTTCGCTGACCTAACATGATATCCCATCTTCAGCATCTGTCTATCTCCCCACCCCAAGAGTTCTTAGAAATCTTTGTTTTCTTAGGACACTGCAGTATCTTGACCATCACAATTATAACAAATCAATATGAAGACATTCATAAGAGTAACATCTACCTGATTGTACATAATTTCTTGCTGCTGTAAGGTTTCAAAGTCCAGTTTATGTAACTGATGGTTGAGGTGCTTTAGAGAAGAACGGGTTCCTTCAATTTCAGATACAACAGCTTTTTCTTTCATTGTCTCAGTCTGTAATACCTGAACTTTCTTAAATAGCACATCCTTCACTATGTTCAACTGAACTTTTAATTCCTGATAATAAGAATAACAATGATTAATGAAATATAATACCTTGTAATGTTTTATTGCATGAATATTATAATTTGGGGGTCATAAATGAACCCTCATTTTAGCCCTTAAGAATATAAAGCCCTTCCCACAGTTTCAACAAATCCCCAACATTGCTTGTAGTCTACTCCAGTCTAGTAGACTAGAATAGTAGTTTTCTATTCCTGTGTCATGAACCTTGATCTGTCATCTTAATTCTATCCTATGTCACCTTAGCCTTAGAACTTGACCATTCCACTGGTTTCCTTAGAACATAAAATATACTGAAGACACACAGCTTCTAAGCTCACAAAGTTTACTAAAGTCTTGAGAGTGTTAAGGGAAGAAATCTCCCACCTTCTTTTTGGTACTATCCAGTGGTGAGCACATAAATTTTAACCATCAGCTTTCTAGTAGATGGGAGGTTACGGGGAAGAGGCTGATTTCTATGATTATTTTATTCCCACTATGGCCAGTTTCAAGCTACTAACATGATTCCTCTAAATGCAGAGCTAGGAAGAGATATGCCATAGCAGACCATTATGCAGTGTATCTACTAGACAGATATAACAGATGTTAATAGTCTTAAGTAACCTTAAAAGCATAGATAACAGTAAAATGCAGTAAAATAATTTGGAAGTGATATGTGCTGAGTACATATTTTATTTTTAATATAATTTATTTAATTGTAAGACTATATAATTTGATTTTTAATAGTAGCTATGTTTAGCAGCTGACTTAAAAAATTCCAGAAAATTTAACTATCAGCTGTTGTGAGCTGGTGAGAGCTGGCCCCAACACACTACTGGCACTATCACTATCCCTTACTCACACCTTGCCTGCAGCTGACTTCCCTACATGTGCAGCCCTCTAGCAAATAGAAACCGGTACCCTATTCCCACTTCTCCTTTCTCAGGAGGCAGGTCCGTCTTGATCTCACAGTGTCACATCAATGTATTCTAGGTTTCGAACAGATCTCCCACGCCAAGATCTATTGAAAGCTCTCATTTTAAAATGTTGAAATAATTTCCCTCTGTGTTCTTATACCCAGATAAGCATATTTCCCTTTGGCATTCAATGAACCTCAATATGAAACAAAAGAAGTCTGTGACTGGCACATTTAAATTTTCACAAATCAAGAAATATAATCTGATATAACCTTATAAAATGCATTCTTTTTCATATAATAGACAATTTTCACTGGGTTTAAGACCTTCTGAGACTGCTTGGCAGAGTTTTAAAGTCAGTGCTTGGTGGTGAATAACACAGAAAAATATATAGAGTTGAGATTTTTTTCAAAAAACCCCAATAACTACAAAAAACGAGATTATGAACCCAGCCCTGCTACAGCACAATCAGTACACATGCTGCCAATCTTATTGTTTCCTAATTCAGCTAATTATGTCTTCAGAAGGTGTATTTCATACAAACTTCACAGTATTTACAGACTTCTAATAAGTTCTAATACTATCCCGTTCCATGTACTACAGAAAATCATGCTCTTAGGGGCAAAAAAAATCCACAACTTTCTTTTTTTAATAATGTTGTATGATTTGGACTCAAATACCACTCAAGTCAAGACTGTTGCATGACTTCACTACTCAGGAATTTTAAACATACAACAGCACACTGAGGAAGCTGGATTCTATCCAAACATAAATGCAACCATACTTGATATAAGCCTCAGCAAATGGGGGATTTTACCACCACCTTCAGCTACCCGTCCTCTTCCCCCATCAAAAAAAAGAGTAAGGGCTTCCCTGGTGGCGCAGTGGTTGAGAGTCCGCCTGCCGATGCAGGGGACACGTATTCGTGCCCCGGTCTGGGAAGATCCCACATGCCGCGGAGCGGCTGGGCCCATGAGCCATGGCCGCTGAGCCTGCGCGTCCAGAGCCTGTGCTCCTCAACGGGAGAGGCCACAACAGTGAGAGGCCCGCATACCGCAAAAAAAAAAAAAAAAAAAAAGAGTAAAAGCAGAAAGTAGTGCCTACAGTGATAGGTCACACAAATAATTTTGAAGTTTTCAAAGAGGGAACGGTGAACCAGCCTTTTCCAGTTCCTTAAAAATCGGCTTTAATTCTACCAGAATGCCAAAGAGGTTAAGGTAGAAGGGGTATGCCAGTGAAGTTAGTAAAAGTGTTAGCATTTAAAAGTCTGTTTACCAATAAATGGTGCCAGCCTGGAAGAGGTTAAAGAGATAGCAGATGATGAAGAAATACATGCAATGAACGTAGACCACTGGGGGGAACTTGATCACAAACAAAAAAGATGATAATCAGGTGGAAATAAGTTGTAAAACACAGGCATTTTTCAAGATACATTTGCAATGTAAGAACATATATACAAGGACTTCCCTGGTGGCACAGTGGTTAAGAATCCACCTGCCAGTTCAGGGACACATGGGGTTTGATCCCTGGTCCGGGAAGATCCCACATGCTGCGGAGCAACTAAGCCTGTGTGCCACAACTACTGAGCCTGTGCTCTAGAGCCCGTGAGCCACAACTACTGAAGCCCGTGTGCCTAGAGCCCGTGCTCCACAGCAAGAGAAGCCACTGCAATGAGAAACCCGAGCACCGCAACGAAGAGTAGCCCCTGCTCGCAGCAACTAGAGAAAGCCTGCACGCAGCAACAAAGACCCAATGCAGCCAAAAAAAAAGTATAGGAATGGCAAACAGGGACAGAGACACAGTAGGCATTGAGAAGACATGGAATTTAAGATAGAAGGGCTATACCTCTAAAAGAAGACAAAGTTAAATGCTGAAAGTGAAGCAAATGGAGAATTAGGAGCTGAAGATAAAAAGAGGTCCAACAACTTAACAATCTAATTACAAATGCAATCACCCCAGAAATCAGAGCCTCGTAAAAGACCTCCTTCTCCTCCGATCTCAAGAGTCTAATTTATTCACTATTGCTAAATTTGCTGTGATTTTTTTCTTTAATTTATTTATTTTTGGCTGCGTTGGGTCTTTGTTGCAGTGTGCAGGCTTCTCATTGCGGTGGCTTCTCTTGCTGCGGAGCACCAGCTCTAGGCACGCAGGCTTCAGTAGTTGTGGCACACGGGCTTAGCTGCCCCACGGCACGTGGGATCTTCCCGGACCAGGGCTCGAACCCATGTCCCCTGAATTGGTAGGCGGATTCTTAACCACTATGCTACCAGGGAAGCCCTGCTGTGATTTTTTTTAAAAAAACGAAACTAAACTTACTTTCACACCTCTTTCTTCCTCCTTTAGCATGTCTTCCAAGTTGGTAGCTTTCTCCTCTACAGATGTAGTTTTCTCAGTTATCTGCTTTAATTTTTTTCTTACAATCTGATTATGATTTTTAATTTTGTGTAACCTATAGAGAATTTATAAGGAAAAAATAGAAAACATGTCTAAAAGATATTTAATGCAAACAAATAAGGAATAGTTTATCCTAAGATTTCTTCATATAACTTGAAAATTTCTTTTGCCATAAATCTTTTTATTATCAATGCATATATAATAAGCCATAAAAATATTGCTCCTAAGCCTTTGTACTGAAAAACCCAGGAAAATTTTTTTAAGTTTAATAATTTAGTAGCTATAATTTTACAGTTATTTAACCAAAAAATCAAATATTCAATAATTTTTCTAGAAATAGTCAAAAACTATAAACATATTTAAATACCTTTTTTCTTACCTTGTTGTCTCTTCATTAATGTCCTTCTTTATTTTGGAAATATTTTTCCTCAGAGCTTCTAAATCACTAGAACTTCTATTCACAGTGGCTTTTAAAGTATCCAGCTATTTATTAGTTAACAGAGAGAAATTATATATTTACTCTACATCTTATAAATTAATATCATTTCTGAGAAGTTCTATTATGAACACATTAATTTCTAACTTACATCACAACCATAAACATAATAACCATGTTGCTGTAATACATATTTAACAATTTTTCTTTTTGATCTGATATTAAATTTTGAATAACTTGTAAATCCTGGCATATTATAGAGAACTACATATATGAGTTAAAAGTGCATAGAACAAAAGCTTCACAACATTGTATGTGGCAATGATTTCTTCAATATGACACCAGAGGCACAGGCAACAAAAGAAAAAGTAGACAAATTGGACTTCGTTAAATTAAAAACTTTTGTACAACAAAAACAATAACAGAGCAAAACGGCAACCCAAAGAATGGGAGAAAATATTTGCGAATTATATATCTGATAAGGGATTAATATCCAGAATATATAGAGAACTTCTAAAACTCAACAACAACAACAAAAACCCAGCCTGACTCAAAAATGGGCAAAGACCTTGAATAGATATTTCTCTAAAGAAGAGATGCAAAAGGCAAATAAGCACATGAAAAGACATGCAGCATCATTAATCATTAGGGAAATGCAAATCAAAACTACAGTGAAATACTACCTCACACCAATTAATACAGCTACTATCAAAAAAACCCAAAATAACAAGGATGGACAAGGATGTGGAGAAATTGGAACACTTGTGCACTGTTAGTGGGAATGTAAAATGGTACAGCCACTGTGGAAAACAGTATGGCAGTTCCTCAAGAAATTAAAAATATAATTACCATGTGATCAGCAATTCTGAAATAATTGTTCACCCATGTTCACAGCAGCATTATTCATAATAGCTAAAACATGGAAGCAACCCAAGGCCATTGACAGATGAATGGATAAGCAAAATGTGGTATATACACACAATAGAATAGTATTCAGCCTTAAAAAGGAACACAATTTTGACATATACTGTAACAGGGATGACCCTTGAGGACATTATGCTGAGTAAAATAAGTGAAATAGGCCAGTCACAAAAAGACAAATACTTTATGATTCCATTTATATGAGGCACTTAGAGTACTCAAACTCACAGAGACAGAATGTAGAATGGTGGTTTCCAGGGGCTGGGAGGAGGGGGAAATGGGAAATTATTGTTTAATGGGTACAGAGTTTCAGCTTTACAAGAAAAGAGTTATGAAGATGGGTGATGGTGATGGTTGTAAAACATTAGGAATGTATTTAATACCACTGTATACCTGAAAACAGTCAAGATGGTAAATGTGTGTTATATTACATGTATTTCACCACAATAAAAAAATTTTGAGGAAAAAGAAGTACTCTTCTATGCTACAGCTTGTATGAACCTTGAAAGCATTGTGTAAGTAAAAGAATCATGACACAAAATGCACCATATTGTATGATGTCCAAAATAGGCAAATCATAGAGACAGAAAGTAGATCAGGAGTTGCCAGGGCCTGGTAGGAGGGGAGAAAGTAAGGTGATTGCTAATGGGTATGGGATTTCTTTTTGAAAGACAAAAATATTCTAAAATTAGTTAGTGGTAATGGTTTCACAACTCTGTGAAATACTAAAAACCATTGAATTGTACACTTCAAAAGGGTGTATTTGATATGTGAATTCTATCTCAATAAGCAAATTATAAATGAATGAATACCTGCATTCTTTTCTGTAATTGGTTTAAACTTAAAAATTGTTGAGAATGAGCTATTAGCACTGACATTTAATTTATGCAAGAAATTCACTTATTTTACTTTTTCAAGATCTTAATAATTCTCTTCAGACAGAAAAAAAAATCTTTCCTTCTTTATCAGGAATATAAAGTATAACAACTTATAGAATAAAAAGCTCTGCAATATTCCAATTTCCCACCCAAATAGCAGTAACTTCAGATAACATGGCCTCAAGGCACAAATTTCATAAAGATCCCTTTATTCCTAACTAAGGGGATTGCTAACTCTCCCTATGGAATAATCTAGTTGGCATGTATGCTCAAAAAAAGAAAAGAACAAAGCAGGAGAATTTTATTCTCTCTTAGTCTGTTTAAAGACATTATACCACTACATTGTCCCACTACCACATTGAAATATTTTCCCTTAACAAGGTAAGAAACTGAACTTCAGCAGGTAGTTCCACCTAGAATTTGAGAGTTAAAACCACCATACACATGTAGCACTGGAAGGACACTTCAAGTTACCACCGATGTCAATAATTCATCTTCACATTTGCTCATTTGCCGGTTATCTTATAATTATGATTTCCAGCCTAGACCCTTCAGGAGCCTTTTGCCTTGGGTCACTTACAGAACACTATGTGTGACAGTCAAGTTGGTCACTGCACAACTCCAGAGGGAGCCCTTCACACCACCTGTGATGTGAATGACAGCCCCCTGTTGCCTTCATCCAAGCAAGGTCTCATTAGAGTATCCTAAAAGTGCCACAACATGAAGGGATGTAACAAAAAGAACTAGAAGACAGTTTCTTAATCAAAGGAAAGGCTTTATGCTTATTTGTATAGTAATTTGTTATAAACACACAAACCAGTCTTTTTAGTTGACATACCTCATCCTTCAGCTGAATTCTCTTAGTTTCATGACATTGATATTCCGTTCTACATTTTAAAACTTCACGATCAGCAACAGAAATTTTTTTCTCATACTCTGTGTTATTCCCAATCTCACTTTCCAAAAACTTGATCTTTTCCTTAACCAAATTTTCTTTTTCTCTTATTTCCTGTTTTATCTTTGCTAGTGCCTAGGATTTAAAATACATGTTAAATATATATTTAATATAACAAACAAAACTAAAACTAAAAGGAATTTAGTTTTTCTATAGCATTTATTTTACCAAAACTTAAGAAAATGTTTTTTAAAGACAGACTGATTTATATGAATAAAATAAAATATTAATATACCACATACTAATATCTATAAGCTCATTTTTTAAAGATCTCTGTATTTTATTTCATCCATCTGGTACTTTGCTAAAGGGATGAGAAAAATGTCAATTTTTCATCAACAAAAGGTGACATGTAAAAAATATAACAGTATTGAATAGTTTTCACATGGAAAGTTGGATTTCAATGAAATTTTCCAAATATTTCACAAGACCAGTTTCTTTCATTTTTTGAGAATTTTATTTTTGTTATTGGTTTCTGTAGGAATGTCTTCACGCAGGCTTTTTGCTAGTCTTGGGGATACAAAATAACTAGAGTATACAACGTAGTAACTGAGGTATGGACAAAGTATTAATACTATGGGAGCAAAGAGATAATGAAATCTACCCAAGAGAAATCATTAAAAGGCTTTACCTAAGAGCCTTCATTTGAACCGGGCCTAAAAAGATAAATGGGGGGCTTCCCTGGTGGCGCAGTGGTTGAGAGTCTGCCTGCCGATGCAGGGCACACAGGTTCGTGCCCCGGTCCGGGAAGATCCCACATGCCGCGGAGCAGCTAGGCCCGTGAGCCATGGCCACTGAGCCCGCGTGTCCGGAGCCTGTGCTCCGCAACGGGAGAGGCCACAACAGTGAGAGGCCCGTGTAGCGCAGAAAAAAAGATAAATGGGGATGCATAAATACTCTAACATGGTTAAGGTGCAGGGTGGGAGGGCGGGTATGGAATGGGGACATAATAAGAAAGGTTGGAGACAGATGATAGGGATTAGGCTGGAAAGGTAGAGGTTAAGGCCAAATGGTGAAGAATTCAATTTTTCAATTGCCATGTTAAAGAGGGTCAGCTTTTAAGCAACATGGAATAAAGATTTTAGAGCTGGGGAATAAAAAGATCATATGTGGTTTTCACGGGTGATTCTGATGGCAATATGTTAACTGAATTGGAGGGAGAAGGAAAATTTACCCTAAAATATACTTCTTCCAATTCTTCTGAAATAGGGTCCCATCAAACAACTAATCCCAGGAGACTGGGTCAGGGGAGAGTATGTGTTCTAAAATCAGTAAGTTTTAGAAATGCTGCATGTAATATTGTACATATTAGCATATTAAATCAATATATATCTGAGATTTACTGCATTTTAAAAAACATTTTAAATTTGTTTAATCTAGTATTCCCATCTATATAACAATTAACATTCTATAATTGTAACATTCCATCTATCTACTATGTTCATTCAATCTTAGGAGGTCAAAACTTCCTAAGTTTATATGTGTCAAATGATTATTCTAGAATTTCTTGCCTTATATTAATTTTTCTACCACTTAATCAGATGTTTTAATTCCTACTTCAGCGTTCACATTTTTTAACAGGGCAATCTATTCACAGTTAAGTTTTCATACAGGTGATGCCACAGAAATCAGAAATACCACAAATTGAGAGCCAGCTGTTAAACACTTAGAAGCATCCCACTACCTATGGAACAATTTCTTGTTTCCCTTCCTAGTCTTTTTCAATACATACAGCCAGGAAATGTCACCTCATAAATAAGGAACCACTGAGGATATGACCAGAGAGCTACAAGCTGTGGATTCCGCCAAATCAGCAGGCTGAGTCAATTTAGCTGCAGGGTTGTATGAGAATTTGATTATGGATCTGCAGTCTTAGATCTGACACATTTGATTTACACAGAGGAAGCAGTCAGGACTTGATGCTTGAAAGCAGTATGAAGCCAAGAAAGAGAAACCAACATCAGCATTAAGAAATAAGAGGAACTCATAGTTAACATTGGGTCTCCCAAGTCCCTCCTTAGGGAGGTGTAGGCCATTTTGTTGACAAAATGTTGATTACTTACAGAAGTTTAAAATAAAGAAATCACATTTTACATATAAGTTACATTTAACAAGTAAACCACATCCAGATATGGATGTGGTTCCAAACTCCCTGGGAGTTCCAAACTCCCAGTGACCTGAGCTGCTTGCCAATGCCTTTCCATGGAGTATATTCAGAATGGAAGTTCGCCCATTTTCTCATCTGCCTTCTTTCCTCCTCAATTCCTTCTCCTTCCCAGCTTTCCATCATCCTCCCATTTTCACTCACTACTATTTTACCCCTTAATGATTTCCCAAAAAAGTTCTCCTAAATTACCTCTGAAAGTAGCAAAAGATAACACTAGGTCTGTGTTTAATCAGTGTGGTGTTCCTCCCCTTCTGAGCTTTCACCCCATCATGGGTACCTCAGTTTCAAAAGGGAAAATTTATTGCAGTCCTTCTTTTTTGGCTATCCATGAGGCTCCTTTCCCTACACCTTTGATTAGCACACAAATAGCACACATGCTAAATCCAAGGCACCTTGGACAACCATGTATAAGTCAGGGCATTGGTTTTACTGCAATAACATTATCTGTTGATCTTCTCTCGTCCCACATTTCAGAGATGTCAGGATCCAGTCTTCGGCATTATATCCATAAGTAAATAATCTTCATAAAATCTTATTTCTAAATGGATACAGGGTCAGCTTTGAAAAACATTTACCAAAACTACTGAATCCTGCTACAAAAGTGACTTTCAAATAACAGTGTGATTTACATTTGAAATGAATGAGTTAAATACAAAAGAGATAAATACAGCTGAACGTTGCAAGGACCAAACAACTACTTTACCAAGGCACAGTTATCAATGTCTCGATCTCTCTTCTGCATCTGTTCTATTGTGTTCTCCCACTGTTGAATGAGTTCTTGCCTTTCATTATGAATATTACGAAAATCTTGGGCTGCTTTATCCAATTCTAACTGTCAAATGAAGACCAAATAGTATTTCTGTGAATTTAAGTGCTTTTTAAACATCACTTTGACAACTAAGAAATAAAAGTCTTTACTATAGGGAGGGTGGGAGGGAGGGAGACGCAAGAGAGAAGAGATATGGGAACATATGTATATGTATAACTGATTCACTTTGTTATAAAGCAGAAACTAACACACCATTGTAAAGCAATTATACCCCAATAAAGATGTTAAAAAATAAATAAATAAAAACAAAACAAAACAAAATCTTTACTAAACCAACCTGTGCACTTAGAGTCTCTGTGAGTTCATTGTCAAGTACCTTTCTTCTCTGATTACATTCCACAGTCAGTCTTTCTAATTGCAGGGTCAGTGCCTATGATGTAATTACATGCAAAAATATTCATAATAATCATTTTATTAACATAAAAGCTGTTAGCATATCTCACATTAAGTATTATATTATACATATACATATTATATTATACATATTTATTTGACATCTAAAATAACTACAAAATAATATATATATTCTTTATCTTCTAGACCCATAGTGCTGCAATGATAACCCAATTGTTTCTAAAAAGACTTTTAATACTTTTTAAAGTAAGTTAGAAAAAAGATTAAACAATAATTTTCCATTTAAAATTATTTTAACTAACATATGTGGTATTAATCTATTAGAAAATAGCATGTTTCATGATACTAAAATATTACCAGATTTAATTACAAGTAGATTTTTAAGTAACGGCTAAAATAATATATTAAATAATCAATAGCACTATAGTCTCAAATCAGCAAAAACTATCTGTAACATTCAAACTATTACACAAAAGAAGTTAAAATACTTATACATAGTTCTAGTACAAAACTTTCTTTTCTGAAATGCTTTTGAGAAACCTTCTCAATCAGGATTCTTAACCGGGAGTCCAGAGATCCCTAAATGGACAAAGGGCTTCAGAGGATCTGTAAAACTTGCAGCAAAATTTTGTGGATATTTGAGTATAGTCATTTATCTAGAGACAGGATAATTGGCTTTATTAGACCCAAAATGTTTAAGAACTACTTTAAAATTATAAGTACAATTTAGATTAAATGGTTGATATATTACAGATTCAGAGAAAATCTAACACTACAATTTATAATATCTCACCCTAATTTTATTATCATCTTGTCGTGCATACTTCTGAAGAGTGAGGGCATCATTATCTTTATGAGCCGATTCTTCCAGCCATGCCTCCAGTGCTTGCTGGTCCCAGTTCATCTGACATTTCAAATCATCCAGTTTTTGAGTAGTTTTAAATATGTAATTCTAATTTCCAAAGAGATGGGGCATGGGGAAATTACAAAACATTATTTACTGTACAAATTAAAATAAAACATGGGCTTCCCTGCTGGCGCAGTGGTTGAGAGTCCACCTGCCGATGCAGGGTACACGGGTTTGTGCCCCGGTCCGGGAAGATCCCACATGCCGCGGAGCGGCTGGGCCCGTGAGCCATGGCCGCTGAGCCTGCGCATCCGGAGCCTGTGCTCCGCAACGGGAGAGGCCACAACAGTGAGAGGCCCGCATACCGCAAATAAATAAATAAATAACATATTACAGGACATATTTTAAAGGAAGAAAGAAATCCTGTCTCTGTCCCTGGCCAGATGTATATAAATGCCATATTTAATTGTATAACTATCATACTAATATTTTAATTATTCAGTTGTGAAATAGAGGGGAGATGATTATACAAAGTTGAGAACAGTGGTTGAGCCAAAGTTTGCTTAAAAAGGCTTCCGCGGGCTTCCCTGGTGGCGCAATGGTTGGGGGTCCGCCTGCCGATGCAGGGGGCGCAGGTTCGTACCCAGCTCCAGGAGGATCCCGCGTGCCGCAGAGCGGCTGGGCCTGTGGGCCATGGCCGCTGGGCCTGCGCGTCGAGAGCCTGTGCTCCGCGGCGGGAGGGGTCACAGCAGTGAGAGGCCCGCTTACCGCAAAAAAAAAAAAGGCTTCAGGGTAGCTCCCCTAGAGCAATCTCATTAGTCACTCCACCAAAACTACCCCAAGCTGATACACAACCTTAATAAAAATAATGTACTTGATATGCTAACTCAAGCCCAAGACAAGTCCCCTTCAGCCCCATTTCCAATCAGAGGTCTTTCCTCTAAAAGACCTCTTATATAGAAATTTTGGAAGCATGTCTAATTAAAATAAATATAGTAGTTAAGCAGATAAAAATATTTCTGTCAATGTATTCATTTAACAAATCTAGGTTCACAAGAAGAAAACAGATCAATATGCAAACACATACAAATTAATATGATATGTATGCATATGTATACATACATGTATACATATAGAGATACAGATATATACATTTCCATAAGTATATGCATATGTAAAGATAAGAATTGAATTTGGAAAGAGCTCCCAGCCAGGTAACTAAAAACTAAGAAAGAAAAAAATAGGTTACAGTAGTTTAATATTAGAATCACCAGCTGATAATATGAAAAGTAAAAATTTTAACTGAAAAATGAAATTCAAAATTACAAGTGACTTTTTTAATGTAGCTTTTTAAAATGTAGCACTTATAAATTATGCCTAGTGTGGTATATAACAGGCAGCCAGCATGGTACTTCACACATAGTAAGGCTTAATGACTATTTTGGTAAATGAATATTGAGAAAATAAATGTAACATTCTATCACTGTTGATTCAAATTACAGCTCCACGTGAGTTTCATTGTCCAAAAAATGACGTAAGTGAATGTCAGGAAACTAAAGAATGCCTTTGCCGTATGCAAAAAAAAAAAAAAAAAGTTTATTTGGTGAGGAAAGAAGGAACAATAGCACACAATTTTAAGTAACATTTCAACACATACTTCCTTATCACTTTTCTTTTCCCGTATTGAAGTTATCTCATTTTCCAGTCGTTGCATTTCTTCCTTCACTCGTCCCAGTTCTCTTTCAGCAATCATCTTAAAATGTTCTTCACTTTCAATCTCATGCTCCCTGGCTTTGCAAAGAGACTACAGAATAATATACAAGACAGAAAGACTTTTTAAATTTTAATATTATAAAATATTCATAATAATCCACTAGACAGAAAATAACAAAGTTCCCACAAAATGCTTAGATCAAGTACTATTAATTCCACTTCTCAGAAACCTACACCACATTAGACTTTGTGATTCAGTGTAGTCGGTGTTGCTTACTAGTTGTAAGAAGTCAGTTCATGGAATGTGCTAGGAAAAAATGTTGTCAGCAGTTTTCAGTTTTTATGTTGGTCTAAGGAAACTGCTGAAAACCAAAATTTATATACTAAGACTTTTAAAAGATATAATTCATTTATTTAAAAATAAAAAATGAAACTAATTAAAAATACTTAGGAAATGGTATGTTTATAAGAATTGATCACATATTCTAATTAACAGAGATAATTTTAAAGTAATTATGTAAACAGTGATGGTTATAAATATGCCCTAGAGTATATTAATATACAATGATGACTTTGTGTTAAGTTTTACTTAATAAAATCGTATTTGTTGACTACTGATCTTGTAGGGCTTCAAAGTTATCACCATATGTATTATTTTTACATTATTAAGGCTGTTAGTGTTGAAGGAAGTTTACTGTCTTTTGTCTCTATTGTCCTACTTAATTGAGGTTTGGCTATAATGAAATACACCTACAGAAAATCTCTGTTTCTCAATTCCTCAACTCAGTGGTTTAACAACTTGAAGAAAAGATGTTGTTCCAAACTGCTTATTAGTTACTAAATCACATCAGGATACAAAAATCTTGAGATTGTTTTTAAAAGTTCATTAAATTTATAACTTTCTAATAAGACTTGTAAAAACCCATAAAACAGTTACTTACCTATATTAAGTATAAATTAGTATTAAAAACATGACTTTTTTCATTTTTAAGAATTACATACTTCTTCAAAGGAAAGTTGATGCATTTTTTGAAAAATTGTTTCAGATGGAAGTTAGTAAACTCTCCAATGCTGATTTACAGAGCTTTCTGATTTCCTGGGCATCATCAGGGAAAGAGATTCTACACATGAATAGATGGTCCATAAAACAGATGTTTACTTAATTAATCACTCTAAGTTTTAATTTTTATTATTTGTGTTAATATTTCTAAAATGCGTTGTACTGTTCCCAGTTACCTTAGTTTCCTGAATATAATTTAACTTTTCTATTACCTCAGAATCGTCATTATAAAATTCAATTCTTAAACTATGCTAAAATACCGTCGTGTCCTAAGGGCTACTGAAGTGTGTGGACTATTTACCTCCACTCAAAATGGCTCCAGGGGGTTGTGCTGAAAAATTTTAAAGAAGACAGAAACTCTATTATGTGTTTTATTAGGTCTGCTTCCACTTAACGCCATAGTTTCTCACTGCCATCACTGTATCCTTCTCATATAATCAGCTGACTAATATATCAGACTGTTTGAATGAGGATTTCTGTTTTCAAATGAACTAATTATTCCTTGAATTTGGTGGCAGTAGAGTTCCTAAAAGTCTTTTTTCTACCTACTTTCAGGATCAAGGTTATGTTCATAATATTGAGTTATATGAAGTTTCCTATAATATCTCTAAAATCAAATCATAGATGTAAATGCAATGTGAAATGTTCCATGACTACACATGATATAATCAATGTGAATTTCAACATTATTGTACCTGGGTAAATAAGAACTCTTGCTTAACATTTTTGAAGTGAGAAGTCATAGCATTAATTCGATCTTCATAGTCACGTAGCTGATCTTGAAAGCTTGACCTTTCATTCCGCAGCTTTGACAACTGTAAATAATAAATTCTATGATTAACCAAAGTCCTACTAAGTTTTTACCATATTAAAAGGATCTAAAATCAAAAGAAAATTAAATCCTCATTTACTTCACTTCTTGCAATATCCATTTAAACTTCTAAAATCTACTAATCTTTTAAATATTATAAAATAGCTCTGTGGGAAAATTAGCACTATTTTAAAAGAGAATAGAAATCTCTCTCAGATTTACAGCGTTAGCAGGTCCACTGCTAAAATGCACTTTAATAAGATTCTATTCTGTAATTAAACCACAAGATAGCTAAAGTAGACAGAGCATAGCAACAAGATGTAATAAAAACACACAGCATGGAACATAAATTTGAAAAGTAGCTGTACACGCAGCATAATAGCTCATCCCTGAACTCCTATTCAAAACCAACAAACTTAGGCTAAGCTTAACAGAACAGAACTAACTCTCACATGCTTAAAACCTGTTTCTTAATAAATTTTGTGTGTCTTTTGAATAAGAACCCTGAGTAGAAACAAAACATTGTAAATGCAAGCAAACAAACCTTTAGGAAATTATAACACACATTCTCAGGACCACTAGAGTATGTCACCCCCTCGAAGCAGTATAAAACTCAACAACAAAAACTATGCTTCCTTAGTGTTTGGAGCTGTGGTTCCGCATGTTGGGGCTACAACCCAGGAGGTACACAACACCATCCACTAAAACGCAGAAGAAATATTTGAATTTTTAACGAAGGAAGAAAGAAAATAAATACTAATTTACTCATTTGTTATGTCCTATATTTTATTAAACTTACTAAGTACAGTTGACCCTTGAACAACCTGGGTTTGAACTGTGGTTTCACTTATATGGGGATTTTTTTTCAATAAATATAGTACCTATATTTTCATTTTACAGATCTTTAAGTGTGGGGAAAAGTTTGTGTTTGCTTAGAGATCACAATATGGGGAATCAAAAGAACTAAGGTTTGATTCCTGATTCTATCCAAACTGTTTCAGCTTCCTGACCTTGGGTGAATCATTTATCAATTCCCTGTTTTTGAGACAGAGATAACAGTACTCAAATTTTCCACTGCCGGGGGCAGGGGGGCAGGTAGCACCCCCTAACCCTCACACTGTTCAAGGTCAACTGCAATAATAAATATGTATTTTTTGCTGTTTATTTCATTAATTTAAGTTTTTATTTTAATTCCCTTTTTTTTACCTTATTGTTCTTTTTCTTTGGTTTGTTTTGTTTTTGCGGTATGCGGGCCTCTCACTGCCATGGCCTCTCCCGTTGCAGAGCACAGGCTCTGGACGCGCAGGCTCAGCGGCCATGGCTTTCGGGCCCAGCTGCTCCGCGGCATGTGGGATCCTCCCGGACCAGGGCACGAACCGTGCCCCCCGCATCGGCAGGTGGACTCTCAACCACTGCGCCACCAGGGAAGCCCTATTGTTCTTTTTTAAAACTTATTAAGAGGAGTTCTTAGTTTCTTTACTTTTTGTCTTACTGATTTTTATGACCTAAATATTTGTCACCCCCAAATTCATATATTGAAACCCTAATCCCCAATGTGATATTATCTGGAGGTGGAGCCCTTGGGAGGTAAGTAGGTTTAAACTATGACATGAGGGTAGGACCCTCATGATGGGATTAGTGTCCTTAGAAGAAGAGGAAGAGAGACCAGAGCTCACTCTCTCTCTTAGCCATGTGAGAACAGAGCCAGAAGGCAGCCATCTACAAGCCAGAAAGAGGGCTCTCATAGGTACTCAGCTGTGATGGCACCCTGATCCTGACTTCTAGCCTTCATAACTGTGAGAAATAAACGTCTGTTTTTTAAGTCACTCAGTCTATGTTACTCTGGTGTAGTAACCCAGGCTAAGACACTGATCTAAAATAAAGGCAGTTAAGGCTATAAGTTTTCTCTAAGATTTTTGCCGTTTCCCGTGGGTGTGGGTATGAAGCAGTCCCCTTTTACTGTTCTCTAAAAGGTGATTTTTTTCCTTTCAATTTCTCTTTGATATAAAGCTACCCAGAAATATATTTCTGAGAAACTCACCTAAGTATCAATATTTAAGATGGGTCTCTTAGTCAGCTCAGGCTGCCATAACAAAATATCATAGACTGGGTGGCTAAAACATGGAAATTTATTTCTCACAGTTCTGAAGGCTAGGAGGTCCAAAATCAAGGTGCCAGACAATTCCGTTCCAGTGAAATTTCTCTTCCAGACTTGCAGATGGCTGCCTTCTCAGAGTCCTCATATGACAGAAAGAGCCCTGGTCTCTCTTCCTCTTCTCATAAGGACAGTAATCCCATGCTCTCCCTTCCCCGCCATCATGACCTCATGTAAACCTAATTACCTCCCAAAGGCCCCACCTCTAAATACCATCACACGGTGGGGGGGGGGGGGGTTTGGGGGGGGGGGGTAGGGGTTCAAAAAATGAATGGGGGGGGGGGGGGGGGGGGGGGGGGGAAGGCACGCAAGTATTCAGTTCCTAACAATGGCAGATAATTTTTTTAATTGTTTATTATAAATTCTATTGGCTTATGATCAGAAAATGTGACCTAAATATTTTCCATCACTCATTTTTAAATTGTTATAAAATATATATAACATAAAATTTACCATTTTAACCCTTTCTCAGTGTCCGTTAAGTACAGTGGCATTATGTACATCCACGTGTTGTGCAACCATCACCACCATCCATTTCCAGAAATCTTTTATCTTCCTAAACTGAAACTCTGTACCCATTAAATACCAACTCCCCATTCCCCTTACCCCCAGCCCCTGGAAATCACCATTCTACTTTGTGTCTCTACAAATTTGACTACTCTAGGTTATCTCATATAAGCGGAACCATACAGTATGTCCTTTTGTGTCCAGCTTATTTCACTTAGCCTACTGTATTTAAGGTTGATCACTCATTTTCAGGTTTTTGTTCTGGTCTAGTACATAATCTACCTTTGTAAATGCTTTATGAACATATTCTACTTAAGGGATATATGTTCTCTATGTTCTTATTTTTGTTGTATTAGTCATATCTTTTATGTCTTTATTTTTGTCTATTGGAGTTGTCTAATTCTGAGGAAGTAAATATTGAAGTATCTCACTACATATTTTTGTCAAGGCCTACTTGCATTTATAAAAGCTTTTACTTTTACATATTTAGCTGTTGTGTTGTTTGGTGCTTTATCACTTTTATTTTCTTCATCAATTATGATTTTTATCATTGCATAATGAACCCAGAGCAAAAGCATCTGCTTTTTAAATGAAAGCATAATGATTAACTCACCACAACTTGATAATTCCTTCCCCATAGAGTTCCCAAACAACATTTTATTGCCTCTTTCTTCAATATAAAAGGACATGCAAGGACCACCAGATATATATTGAAAACTTACATAATGTGAGGGACATCAAGATAAACAAACAAAAAGATCCCAAAGAAAACAGATAATTCAGGACACAAAAGACAAGAACTAAACACACACACACAGACACATACACACTCAGAGATTGTAAATGATAATGTACTCCTAAAACACGACCATGTGATACAAAAAAAGCAATAAGCAAATAACCTGAAAATTAAAAATATGATTGATACAGTTGCCAAAATTAAAATTTCTATGTAAAGATGAAATAAAACCCTAAAAGCCTCCAGAGATTAAAAAAGTAAGCTACAAAGAAATGAAAATCATTTTAATATCAGATTACTCACCAACAACACTGCTGGAAGATAATAGGGCAATACTTTCCAGATTCTGTGGAAAAATTATTTTTATTCTAGGATCTTCTACCCAGACAAATGACCATCATATGTGAAGATAATCACAGTGTTTACCTCCCATAGACCCTTCTTAGGGAGACACAAGAAAGTATTTCATTAAAATAAGAGAATAATAATCTGAGAAAAAAGAAGCTATGTGATGTAGGAAATAGAGCATCAACCCAGTAAAGGAAAGGGAATTCTCAAGTTAACAGCTGGGAA
Organism: Aethalodelphis obliquidens; assembly: GCF_003676395.1. Lineage (NCBI taxonomy): Eukaryota > Metazoa > Chordata > Mammalia > Artiodactyla > Delphinidae > Aethalodelphis > Aethalodelphis obliquidens. The sequence goes on along the minus strand of NW_020837945.1, from coordinate 86,028,345 downwards.
ATAGGTCTGTGGGAAAATAGTCCATACTGGGAAACACAGGACTCCAGGAGGAAGGAGTAGGGGAAGAGAGAAAGTATCTTGAAGATCTGATACTACGATTTAAGGACTATAAATGTAAAGTTGGCAATGCAAGGAACCAGACTGGCAGCCAGGGATGTGAGGAATTGAAAGCACAGTACTGTGGGTCCTTCTTGAAACCCACACATGGATAGTACCCAACCAGTCAAAAGATGAATCAAAGTGAAAAATTCAAAAAAAGGTAAACTTAGTAAAAGTGGCTGCATGAACAACCATTAAATCATTTTAAATATAAGACTAAACACTTGCAGTAAATTAAGGGCACTGAATAGAATGAAAATAAAATAAATCTTGATATTATAAAAATAATAAAACCACTATTTTTAATGGGGAAAAGAAGGTGGCAGGAAGGGTAAGAGAGCTAATTTCTTCATTTCAAAGATGAGAAATGAAAGATCAGGGAGTCAACCCATACTGTCTACAAATGAAGCAAAGAAGTTTTTTAAAAACAATTAATTTAACCATTTAGTTTTTCTTAATGTTAAAGAAATCTTTCAGCAACCATTATCTCTTATAACCAAGTAATACTCACTGAAATTCAACAATTCCGTTCATTTTCTCCTTCTAAACACAAGTAAAATTAAATTTAAATTTCTATGTTAAAAGCAGCACATGTAATAGGATCCTAGTTTTATAATACTCCTGTCTTTTCTATCTGTATACCTGTAGACCATGATGTCTGCGATATTTGTTTAAAGCCATGATCGCCACTTCTACGGTCAACAGTGAGTACTTTGGGGAGGGAATATCATGAATTTTTTATTTTATACCCTTCTCTTCTGTTTGAATATCTTAAACTTTCAAGAGTTGCTTTTTTAATATTGGAGTTTATTCAGGTGAAGTGATTATGACCCTCATTATTCTTTTTATTGCTCTTTAATATTTTTTTAAATAGCTAATACAAGTAATATGTATATAAAGTCCTGTGAGACAAATATTATGGCAATAATACCAAAAACTAACGTTTGAATGGAACTTAACCTATATTAAAGTCCTTAGAGCTGTGTAACAACCCTGTGAGATAATTATTTTACTTATCTCCAGTTTACAGAAGAAGAAATGGACTCAGTGCTCATAAGCAGGATCAGAACCCAAGACTGGATACTTATTATTAGTCCTCAGTACTCAGTGCTAGATCTCTTATATTTCCTAATGCTGCCCTTCACTTAAAACAAAAAACAAAATCTGAAGCCATCTACATTAGATATAAGTAAATAAGTCAGAAGAGTTTGAAAAACATATTTTCAAAAAACAAAGTGGAGGATTTTCATTTTCATTTCTCAGAGGAACCTTCTCTTCCATTCTCTAAAGTAGTGTAAACATCATCGGTCTTCTTGGACCCTCTTCCACACAACACATTGCCATGTGATGGAACTTTTAGACTGACTGCTAACTGGTTTTCAAAGTTTCCTGAGCTGGTTGCAATTTTATTTTTAACAACTACCATGCATTGGTTGCAAGCTGGTGTAAAATACTCCTTACAAAAATATTTTATATATTTCTGTGACAACTTAATCCTCACTTTGAAAAGCTGTAAATTGCACATTATACATACTTACTAGAACATCCCTCTTAAAAACATTTCTTCGAGTCACTTTAAACATCATAGGCAGTAACTCAAAAAGAAATGTCAACCATAACATGTTTTGTTTACAAACATCCGCAAATAACTGTTGCTACGCAAACCTCAGAAGTCCCTTTGCAAACTGCGCTTAATTCTGAGGAAGGAAAAAGCGGGCGCGAGAACCAGCCTTTCCTCTACTACTCAGGAGGCTAGAAATGAGTGCAAGGGGTGGAAGAGGAGGAGGGAGTAAAGTTTCAAGCTTTATAGTTGTGAATATCTATTATAGTTTCAGTTTGATTGATTGATTGATTGATTGATTGATTTTAATGCTTTAGAAAGTACCGAAAAGGGCTAGCAGGTGAGGGAAGAAGGAGATGCTGCCGGAGAGAGGCAGACCGAGAAGAGATGGGATTAGGGAAAGAACGGAGAGAAATAAAAGGGTTGGGGTATTTCTGCCAACTAGAAAACGTCCCCCAACAGACCCCTTCTTCCCCCGCCTTCTTCACCTGATCCTTACCAGATCTTCCAGTATCTTGTTCTCCTCGTTCGCCACCGGGATGGCGAACCCTTCCTCCCAATTCAGCTCCGCCAGGAATTCACTACTCATGATGACAAACAGATAGGGGACCTCAAAAAAGGTGCAGAGGTAAGATCCACCTTCTCGTATCGCCCGTGAGCGGCACCTGAGGCAACCCAAGGAACTCGCAAAGCTCCGGGGTATTTGCTACTGGAGCTCTAGCAACCGTTTCGCGCCCTTAGTTACCAAACAGGAAGCGCCCGGGCAAATCTTCCGGTTGAGAACTCCTTCCCAGGATCCAGTGCAACTTTTTCTTCTTGGGCACCCAGAGAAGCGAATCAACTTACTCCTCCAGAGGTTCCTTGGGATTGCCAGGTACCGGCATAACAGCCCTTCAATGTGTGGCTCCGGTTAGCCCCTTTGGCGCTCCCGGGAGGTATAGAATCGGTGGCGCCTGCAGTCTCCAGGGGACCACAGGGCACCGGACCTGCGTTGCGCTACGCAGCTGCGATCGCGGGCGGAAGATGAGCGCTAACGAAAAGAATAAACCTAGCTTTCAAGTGGCGTTTGTTGAGTTTCATTAGTAGATGAAATCTTGTAGGCTGAAGTAGACAGGTATTTTGAAGCACAATTCACTCCCTAGAATCATTGCTGGATGTTTTGATCTTCGTCTGTTTTAACTTCTGGTCTCCCACCCAATGGTCTTCTGCCCAGTTGCAGAGTCCTAGTTGACCGCAGTCGTGAACTGCCCCGAGATGGCAAACCTGCAGCGCAGAGTTCCCACACCTTTATTTCCTTTTTTTTTTTTTTGGCCAGGCAGCATGTGGGATCTTAGTTCCCCCACCAGGGATCAAACCCGTGCCCCCTGCAATAGAAGCACAGTGTCTTAACCACTGGACCGCCAGGGAAGTCCCTATTTTCTTTACATTTTCATTTGTTAGCATTTACACATCTTTAATTCCACACAGAAACCTATATTTCTTCCTAAACTCGAAAAAGTCTAACCGCTTTAGACTGGCAGGCACTTTACCAATTCACTCATTTGAATTAACTGCTTGGCACCGGTAGGAGTTTGAGTTTATGACCCGTGTTTTATGTACCCGCTTCTCAGAACTGGAAAGCACAAAACAGTGAACTAACCTAATTCTTTCATTTCCTAGATAAATGAAGTGAAGCTCCCTGAGGTGAAGCGGGTAAAGTAAGCAGGACCTAAACTAGGAAACAGGTCTCAAACTATGCTGTCTGCAATGAGGGGTGTTGTTGGCTGGAATACTCTACCACTTCATTGTGAGGACCAATTAATTTTGCTTATCCAATAGTCAAATATATGTAGCTTTTTTTGCCCTTTTGAATTTTATTTTACCTGTTCATTGTTAACCTTTTTTATTATAAAAAGTTTAAATATATGTAAGATAGAGATCAGGGTATAATGAACCCCTATATACTCATCACCTTGACTTAACATTCTTTCTTTTTTTTTTTTTTGCCATATTAGTTTCATCTGGATCTTTTGCTGAAGCATTTTAAAGTAAATCACAAACATAACATGTGACCCATAACTACTGGAGCATGCATCACTAATGTTTTACGTTTAATGTTTTATAACATAAACACAATATCATTATCACATCTGACAAAATTAACAGTATCAAAATAACTCTTCATGATCAGTATCTTTTCATATTCATATTTCCTCAAATGTCTTGAAAATGTCTTTTTTTACCCTTGGTTTGTTGCTATACTTTTGAAATCTTTTGTAGCTTTGTCTCTTTGTGCTTACATGGTTTTCCATATATTTAGCATTATGGACTTAGAGGTAGTGTCTTCAAAGTCTAGAGTTAGCAAGGCATTTTATTCTCCAGTTCTACAATGCCTAAATTTCCAAGATGGTTGAGAGAAAGAGAGCTTGTAGAGGGAATGTTGACCTATATGGAATAATGGACTTTTACAGCTTAAATAACCTTAATAGAGATCATCTTTTATTTTATAATAGTTTAGTCAACACTACTAATGAAAATGTTAATATCCAGCATATATTAAGATGACATATTGTTATTTATATTTAAAAATTGTTATGGCAATGTCCCTTGTTTAATGATTATTTTAAAATGTGAATACTGAGGCAGCTGCCTTCGCCTGTGCCAATCTTTTGATCCACCCCTCTCAGTGTCAGCTGTAGCTGCCAAATGTATGACTGCAGCTGTCTTTGCTGGGTACTTCTGTAGGCCCCAAGGACATAAGAACTTTGGCAGCCAAATCCCTGCAAAGAATCCCATTTCCCATATCTCAAGGCTTCTATTTCCTGAATTTCAGGATAATGATTATACAATGTTGAATTTTGGACAAAATGTCCATGCATCCTCTAAATTCTACCTTTCTGCCTTTAAACAATATCCCTGCTTCTCCCCCTCATCACCACAGTATTCCTATCATCCATTTCCTCCCACTTTTATAATTCTACAGCTTCCAGATTCTAACCCTATCATTATTCATTCAGATTTAGAAATAAAGCCCAAAGTTTTACAAGCCTTGTCACTAACCATGAAATAATCAATTTAATCCCCAAATGCTAAGGTAGATGTTACCCTTTTACTATCTCATTCTCAAATAGATAACTTCATCCAGATCAGGTTGTTAAGGCTAAAATATGAAGAGATTTGGGGTTTTGCAAAAATAACGTGATCTTTGTTTTATAAGAAAGAAAAATACATATATGTATGAAGTAAAAGGAAAAGATATCCTCAGCTCCATGCCAATCTCATTCTCAAAAGTTTGCCCCATTTTGGTGTTTATGCTACCGGCATTTTTTTTTTTTTTTTGTGGTACGCGGGCCTCTCACTGTTGTGGCCTCTCCCGTTGCAGAGCACAGGCTCCGGACGTGCAGGCTCAGCGGCCATGGCTCACGGGCCCAGCCGCTCCGCAGCATGTGGGATCTTCCCGAACCGGGTCACGAACCCGTGCTCCCTGCATCGGCAGGCAGACTCTCAACCACTGCACCACCAGGGAAGCCCCTACCGGCATTTTTTTAAATGAAGCTGTAAGTATATACATGTATTAATTTTTTCCTGTAGAAATAAAACCCTAAATATTTTGCAAATTCATTTTTTCACTTAACAATAGTGGCTATGTTTCCGTGTCAGTATATTAGATCTTTGGTCTTTTAATAGCAGCTTAAAATTCAGTATCATCAATCAATTTTAACTTTATAAACAATGCTATAATGAACACCTTTCTAATACTGTATTTCATCAATTCTAGACTATACTTATTTTCACATTTTAATATCTCCAAAATTGGAATGCATCTTTCAGTTAGTGTTATATTTGGTGAATAAGATATAATCTTGAACACCTATGTAAGTATTTCTGCATGACATTTTCTTAGAAGTAAAATTAATGGAAAACAGGTATAAACAATTTTATTTTGATAGATACCACTAAATTATCTTTCAAAATGTCTTTGCATACCTACAAAATATGACAGTATTCTTATGAAGTATCAAATATTTTACAACCTAAAGAGTAAAATATGGTTTTTCATTGTTTATTGACAATTATATAATTATGAGTGAGACTGAACATCACATTTCTTCTGCTAAGAATTTCTTTATCATATCCTTTGTCCATTTTTTCCCATTAGGTTGTTTATTCTTATTGAATTATGGAAGTGTTTTTTATGTTATAGTTTCTTTGTGCATGTTTGTGTGTGTGTATGAGTATTTTTCTCCTAATTTTGGGGTTTTTTTTTTAAACTTTTTTTAGTGTATTTTGCTATACAACACCTCAGAAACTGCTCTCATTGCCATCAGTATGCTTCATGTTCCAGTGGATACGTTCATCATCAACTTACCTGATCTACGGGCTACATTCAGCTCAACTATTCCTTCCCTATTAAAACATTTTCTTCTCTTGGCCTTTATGACTCCCTTCCAAGTCCACTGCCACCACTCCAAACAATCATCATCTCTCACTGCACTACTGCAATGGCATCCTCAACAATCTGCTTCTACTCTTGTTCCCCCGAAATCCATTCTCCCTCAACAGTTAAGGTAATCTTTTACTTCCAACATCTAATTTTGAAATATTTCCCACATATAGAAAAGCTGAAATAATTTTACAGTGAGCACCATTATTCCCGTGATCTAGATGTTTCCTAGGTCCTACCATGAGTGTTTGACTATTCTTGCTGTTACATACCCTTCTATCCATCCACTCATCAATTCATGTTATTTATTGATGCATTTCAAAGTAAATTGCAGTGATCAGTACACTTCCCCCCTAAAGACTTCACTATGCATATGTTTACTTTTGTTTACATTCTTCCCTTTATAGGTAAAATTTATATACAAACAAATACACATATCTTGAGTTTGGACAAATGCATACACCAGGTTAACCTAAACTATGCTCAAGAGGTGGAACATCACCACTTCCCCAAAAAGTTTCTGCCTGCTTCTTTGCAGTCAATCCCTGCTCTCACATCCCCTAACCCCCCAGAGGCAACTTCCTGTTCTGATATTTTCTCTATCATACATTAGTTTCCTCTCTTTTAAAACTTCAAATCAGTGAAAAGGTACTGTATTGTGCTATATTTCCTAAATTTACCATTTATTGCCTCTCAGCTCCAAATTCACCCATTTTGCCTGCTCTGTGAAAACAGATATGGGCCTTTTAAATATTTCTCTTTCAACAGCTGGCACAACATCAATCTTTATCAATCAGGGCACAGGAGAGACATTGCAGGAGGAAAAAAGCCTTTTTTTCTCCCTGGTTCCAGTGTGCTCACCTGGCAGCACACACAGCTTCTTCAGCGTCCAGTTCCTGCATCTCAGGCAGTTCTTCCAGCATCAGGCTCCTGCAGCGCTTGTGGCTTCTCCATGCCCAGCTCCTGCTGTGTGCAGCAGCTTCCCTTAGCACTCACCCCCACCCCAACTTGGGTAGTTTGGCAACAGAGTGCCCCCAGTGAGACATCACCCCCTTAATAGATTTCCCTGGCACCACAGAGAACAGATTTCCAGCAAGTTCGACCAGCACAATGATTTCTCTGCCATTCATTTAGCTGGGGGACAGGGTGGGGAGGCTCTTCCCTGGGCACACTGTCTCAGCTTTAAGGATAGTAACTGCTCCTTATTTCTGCTATATCTCCATTCTTTAGAGTTTTCTTTACTTCTTAACGGCCAGCTGCTTGTTACTCCATCCTCTGTTACAGTTAACAATTCTTTATATTGAGCGTTCCCTATTAAATTGCTGTGTGGTTTCTCTCTCCTGATTGCACCCAGACTGATAAAAATATATACTTTTTGATGTTAGGCTTTTTTTCACTCAGCTTCACCTTTTTGATATTCATCCATAGTGCAGTATCAATGGTTCATTTCTTTTTATTGCTCAATAGTATTCCCTTATGTAAATGTAACACACTGTTTACCTCTTCTCCTAATGATGAACACCTGGACTGTATTCAGTTTGGGGAAACTATGAATAGAGCTATTATAAACATTCCTGTACAAGATTTTTAATACACTTTTTATTTTAGAATAAGTTTGATTTACAGAAAACTTGCAAAGATAATATCCCGTATATCCCTCATGTAGTTTCAGTTTCCTCTAATATTATCATCACACATTACCATGGTACATTTGACAAAAGAAAGAAGCCAACATTGGCCCATTACTATAAACTAAACTCCAGATTTCCAGTCTTTCCATCCATGTTTTTTCTGTTTCAGAATATAATCTAGCATACCACATTGCATTTTGTTATCATGTCTCCTTAGTCTTCCTTGGTCTGTAACAAGTTCTCAGTTTTTTCTTGTTTTTTGTAACCTGAACAGTATTGAGAAGTACTGGTCAGTTATTTCATATAGAAGTTCTCTAAATGTCTCTTAATGTTTTATCTGATGGTTTTCTCATAATTAGTCTGGAGTTATGGGTTTGGGGGAAGAAAACCACAGAGGTGAAATACACTTCTCATCACATCTTATCAGAGGGCTCGTGGTGTCATCATGGCATTACTGGTGATTTTACCTGTGATCATTTTGTTAAGATAGCATTTGCCAGGTTTCTCCATTGTAAAGCTACTATTTCCCCTTCCATACTCTAAATGATTCACTGAGTTTGGTCTGCCTTCGAGGAGAGAGATTACACTCTACCTCCCAAAAAGAGAGTATCTACATGTATTATTTGAGACTTTTCTGTAAGTAGGAGTCTATCCTCTCCATTTATTTATTTATTTATTCAATTATTTATTAATATTACTGTGGACTCATATATATTTTATACTTTGGATTATAATCCAAACTATGCTATTTTGTTACCCAATTTGTTCCAGCTCTGGCCATTGGCCCCTGTATCTTTGACATGCCTTCATCTTTTTGTTTTTTGAGCACCTCCTTACTTTCTGGCCTACAAAGTGCTCCAGGCCATCTTGTATTTTCCCTTACACAGCCTGAGAATTAGCCATTTCTCCAAGGAGCTCTGATTCCTTTTATTGGAGAATGGCATTTAGAAATCAAGATCTGGGCTCTGGGCATGTTTGCTGTTACTGAGTTGTCAGTGCTTCTGGGCCCTCTCAGCAGACAAAACTAGATAATATATGATGTATACTAACCCAAGAATTCACAAATCTGTAATCATCTTTGTGTCTATCTGTATAAGCTAAACATTAGTACATACTAATGTCTCTGACTCCAATCCAGTACCACAGAGTTTATTCTAGCCTTCCCTTCTTATTTATTTGAAACTTCCCTCCTGACAGTGAGAAACCTTGCTCCCACTATCCATCAGCCATTTACTTATTTTTTCAACCCCAAAGTACATTTAAATGTGTTTCAGAATTATTAATGTGTACTCTCAGGACAAGCCTTTTCAAGGACATATGTTTTTATTTCTCTTGGATAAATACCAAGCAGTACAATTGCTGACAGCAGGGCATGTTTATAAAACATTCCAGACCTTTTCCAAAATAGTTGTACCATTTTAAAGGCTTTTTTAAACTTAAATCAGATTTCTTCCAAGTTAAAACTCTTCAGTGGATTCCTGGTTTAGTTGGAATTAAATCCAAAATCCTTAATCTGGTCTACAAAATCCTATGTGATCTCATCCCTGACAAATTTTTTCCAAGCTCATCTCTTGCCATCTTTCCCCTTATTCACTATGTTTCAGCCACCTTGAATTGTTTTAATTATTTCCTTAGAGCTTCAAAGAACCAAGGAGTCTCCCAGCCTTTGGGTCTTCATATATACTGATCCCTCTGCCTGGAATATTTTCTTCCATAATGTCTAGTTCTAGAGTATTCTGCAGGGCTCTATATTCTTCAGTTTATATATAACCTCCTTAGAGAGGCCTTCCTTGCCCATTCAATCAAATATAGCTTTTACTTGTTACTCTGTCTTACAGCAAAATTTTCACATTTAGTAATTACATTGAGACTAATTCACCATAATTAGTACTTATATTTTTATTTTGTTTACTTATTTTCTATATTTGCCACTAGACTATAATATGCATGACAATAGGAACCATATGCATTTTGTTCACACTATATTCAGAAACTAGAACAATATCTGCACATGGTAATGCTCAATAAAAATCTGCTGAGAGAATAAATACATAAATGAAAAGAGGAGTTTTTTTAAATAGTTAAATCTGTCAGTCTTTTCCTTGATAACTTTTGTTTTGCATCTCACTAAGGAAAGCCTTGCCCGGAAGACTATAAAAATAAACTATTTTATATATTATTTATTTATATATAAGTATTATATATAACATATTTTATTTATTTAAATTTTACTCTTGTTAAAAGTTTAATATATTTAATATTAAAGTTTATATTAAGATTTAGTATTTATTCATTAAAATTTATTGTTGTTTATTCATTAAAATATTTATATATAAGTTATTTATATATTTTTTAGTACTTTTTTTCAGCTTCCCAAGAACTTTATTTATTTATTTATTTATTTATTTTTGCGATACGCGGGCCTTTCACTGTTGTGGCCTCTCCCGTTGCGGAGCACAGGCTCCGCACGCGCAGGCTCAGTGGCCATGGCTCACGGGCCAAGCTGCTCCGCGGCATATGGGATATTCCCGGACCGGAGCACGAACCCGTGTCCCCTGCATCGGCAAGCGGACTCTCACCCACCGCTCCACCCACCAGGGAAGCCCTAGAACTTTATTTTTTTAATTGAAATATAGTTGATTTGCAATGTTGTCTTAATTTCTGCTGTACAGCAAAGTGATTCAATTATACCTATATATATTCTTTTTTTATATATATTCTTTTCCATTATAGTTTATCATAGATTATTGAATATAGTTCCATGTGCTATACAGTAGGACCTTGTTGTTTATCCATTCTATATATAATAATTTGCATCTGGTAACCCCAAATTCCCAAGTACTTTTATAATTATATAAGTACTTTTATAATTATATATTCTACATTAAAATTCTAATGCACATAAAATTTATGTTTGTGTATGACAGGACATAGATTCATAGTTCTTTTCCAAAATAAACAGGAATTTTCTCAACACCATTTGTTAAATAGTCTGTCTCACTCCTGTGGTTTGAAATGTGTCCTTTTGTATACTAAATTCTCATATATATATAATGATATGTTTCTAGATGTCTGGTATTTCATTGACTTATTTATCTATCTCTACAAAAGAACCACACTGTTTTGAGTAGCATAGCTTCTTACTATGGTAGGGCCAAGCACACCATCTATCACCACCATCACAACTACTCTTATTTATTTTCAAACACTTCCTTGCAATCAAGTTGTGAAGTTCAAAAAAGGTCAAAGAACCCTAGGATTTTTCATTGAAATTTCCTTGAATATACCTAATAATTTAAGAAGAAATTAAACTTTTATTGTATTGTCTTCCTACCCAGAAATATGGTAAATGTCTCCATTTTCTCAGATTTTCTTTTATGTAATTCATTCTTAATATAGTTCCATATGACTAGATTCAGAGCATTTATATAACCTCAGAATTAGAAGAAACTTCCAAGATAGCCCCTGACTACAACATGCACCTCAGCAACATGCAATGCTTTTACACTGCTATTGTATTGCTGAGGTACTCACTCCCTCCTGAGGAAATTCATTTTATTATGAAATAGTTAATGACTTGGATAATGAGATAACAGTCTCATTGAAAGGTCAGAAAGGTCTTATAATTGTTCTGTTCCACAGTTTTCCTCCCTATACAAAACATGTTTTTAGTGCTGAATATTTTGACCAGTATCTATAACATTTTGCAAACTTGTACATTTTACAAAGCTATATCGGATAATTGGCTGCTCAGTTAATGAAAGGGATGGATGTAAGTCTTTACAAAGGAACACTTACCTCACAGACAAATATTATGCAATATTTCTGAAATCACTGTTCTGTTTTTTAATGTTCTTATCATTGTTGCTGAAACATAGTAATCCCTTGATTAATACTTGTTTAATTAATGAATTATTGAATGGATTATTTTTAAGGATTTATTTCTTCTGATAACAGGAGGCCTTAACTATATTTAAAGAAAACATTTTCTACTGCAGAGAAACAGTAAAGGAAAGACCTCCTTAATTACGGACTTTCTAATATCCTTTTCGGGGATACATTCACAAAATTTCTTTTGCCAATGGCAACAACTGCCTTGTAAAAAAAATTACATGATTTAGTTGGGTACAATGGGATATGCGTGTGTGTGTGTGTGTGTGTGTACACATGATGCAAAAAAAAAAAATTTCCTAGATGCAAAGACAGAGGGGAAAAGAAGGCCCTATATAGCAAAGTACTCTCATCTACTAGTAAAACAATCATCAGAATCAAAAGAATTGGCTAAACCAATTCCTATCAAGCTATAGGAAGCTTTGATATTCATAGTTTCATACTTTTGCTAGTGGAAATACAGATTTTATTCATTTATTCTAATCCAGTAGATGGTGCTACATGTCTGTCTATGTAAAGTACCACAAATACCTCTTTTTTTCAATCTTTTCTTTCTTTTTTAGCCAGAACTATCATCAAGGTCTACTTTATAATGAAGCTCATTATTCCTGACATCTGAGTCAAATCTCTGGGTGCAGTATTAAAGATGTTCTTAAGGAGAAAACCCCCCAGAAATAATTGTGGCCCAAATACCAACCTAACAATCTATTAACAACTATTTTCCCCCAGCTCATTCTCACTGTCAAATGACAAAATCTTTGGTGTGACACAGAACTCTGTGTCATTGCATTAAAAAACATCCAGATGCAAAATCAGAGTCCCTTTTATTCTTCTAAACGTTGTTAGTTGCTATTAATGTGAAGCAACCATAACAATGATAATAATTAACAATGAAAGTTTAAATGTAAGATTGTCATGGATAGATCAACATGTAAATTAACCACTTAGAAGATAACATATGCTAAAAAACTTAGGTATATGAAATTTTATAAACAAAGTTTGTTGAATCTGATTAAGTGAACCATACAAATTAATGTTTCATTGTGAATCGTGAAAGACTGAAAGTTTTAGAAAAGTAGGGACTCTAATTAGGTATCAGGAAAAATAATCCATATCACCCACCACCCTACAAATAGTTCATTTATGTTACTTATTTACTAGAAACACAATAATGAAAATTGACATATAATCTGAATCAGAAGTTATCAATTTTTTTGGCTTTTCATATTTTTGTAGATTTGTGATATGTTATTAGCTCACAAATTTATAATGCTTTGAAAGTGTCATTGTATATAAAATAAGGATTAGAAGAAGACATCTACTACTAATATTAAATTAGAACATTTTTACTATTTTATTAGTTTATTGTATTAAATTTTGATTAACTGTGATGTTATTTCACAGAGTCCTCTCACATACTTTGAAAATTCTTTTACTCTTTTCGTTGTATCAAAAGAAAAATGAGAGCTATAATTACTAATTTTAGATGAGTTCTATATATAATATAGGTATTAATAATCTGCTGACCAAAGGCTTAATAAAATGATTTTATTCAGTGAATTATATCACTTTAATGACTAGATTCTAATACAAATACAGGGAAGTCAGAAGTAACCTTTCAGATGACTATTTTATCATTTATGCTTTCCTTAATTCATATCTTCATTAACTCTTTCACCAGTCTTTGAATAAACACAAAGAGGCAGAGTTGCATGGATTATTCTTAGGTAGATTATGCAACATGGAAAAGCCATGATCTTAATCCAGGAATGACATCTTCATGAAAAAGCCAAAAAAATGGTCAGTTATAATATAGGCAAGGTAAGGTAATATAAATCAACTTATGTATCTATCATGAGCAAGGTCAGGGTGGAGGTGCCACTAAATCTCCTTTGTGTAACCAGCTTACCTGGAGGTAGTTATATTGACCCAATGACTAGATGAGCCACAGGGGATGCAACTTCTTAAAAGAAGGGGCTTTTTTATTTTTGCTTTTCTGAGGTATGATAATTGACATATGTAGAGTTTGTCATTCATTAAAGAAACATTGACCTAAGCCCTTAATTTACAAAATTGAAAAAGTGATTATCCTTCCCCTCAAGGTGTTTACTATCAAGTGGAGAAACCACCGACAAAAGCCGTCTCCTAACAGGTAACTGCCTCCATAATCGATCTCTCTAATATCATCTCCACGCCTCAGCCAAAATGAGTTTTTTAACCCACAGATCTTAGCACATCATCTCTCCCCAGCTCTCCAAGGCCTCCCTAACGTGGATTCTGAGGCCCTCATGAACTGGGCCTTCTCCCTCCCCGCTCTCGTCTCTCACTCTTCTTCATCTCACACTGGGAATTCTAGCCCGAGTGAATTTGTTTCCTTTTCTTCAAGTTCTCTCTCACTTTAAGCCTTAGCACATCTGTTCCTGCTGCCTGGGCACTCTTCCCATATTTTCCCAGCTAATGTCTACCTTCCCTGACCTATATACATTTCCCCTGGCATCATATTTCGGCTATCATGACATTTCCTCTGTTTACTTCCCTGAGTCCCCCTATTACATTGTAAGCAACATAGGTCAGAGAGGTCTAGCTGATTTAACACTGGCTCCCCAGCACTAGGCACACAGTAGACATTCATCATTCCTTTATTCACTCATTCTCATTGTATAGTCTTTGAGCACCTAAGGTGTGACATGCTCTCTGTAGTAAGTGATAGTGACATGTATCAGTGAGAAAAACTTGTAGGATGCTGCCCTCCAGAACCTTTGTTAAATGAGCTAAAGCATACCAAGTGCACACAGTATGGCAAGCTATCAAGACTCATCAGGGAAGCATGTCTGTCTCCAGGTGGGAGGGGATCAAGGGCAGAGCAGTCACACCATCAGAATAAGGACTTACCTCCTAAATGTAAGACCAGATACTATAAAACTCTTAGAGGAAAACATAAGCAGAACACTCTCTGACATAAATCATAGCGAGATCTTTTTTGATCCACCTCCTAGAGTAATGAAAATAAAAAAAAAAACAAACAAATGGGACCTAATTAAACTCAAAAGCATTTGTACAGCAAAGGAAACCATAAACAAAATGAAAAAACAACCCACAGAATAGGAGAAAATATTTGCAAACAATGCGACTGACAAGGGATTGATCTCCAAAGTTTACAAACAGCTCATGCAGCTCATGTGAAAGAAACAAACAACCCAATCAAAAAATGGGCAGAATACCTAAATAGACACTTCTCCAAAGAAGACATACAGATAAATGGCCAACAAACACATGAAAAGATGCTCCACATCGCCAATTATTAGAGAAATGCAAATGAGGTATCACTTCACACAGTCAAAATGGCCATCTTCAAAAAGTCTATAAAACAATAAATGCTGGAGAGGGTGTGGAGAAAAGGGAACCCTCCTACATTGTTGGTGGGAATATAAATTGATACAACCACACTGGAGAACAATATGGAGGTTCCTTCAAAAACTAAGAATAGAGCTACCATATGATCTAGCAATCCCACTCCTGGGTGTATATCCAGAAAAAACAATGGTTTGAAAGGATACATGCACCCCATTGTTCATTGCAGCACTGTTTACAATAGTCAAGACATGGAAGCAACCTAAATGTCCATCGATCGATGAATGAATAAAGAAAATGTGCTACATATATACAATGGATTATTACTCAGAAATTAAAAATAATGAAATAATGCCATTTGCAGCAGCATGGATCGACCAAGAGATTATCATACTAAGTGAAGTAAGTTAGACACAGAAAGACAAATACCATATGATATTGCTTACATGCGGAATCTAAAAAAATGATACAAATTAACTTATTTACAAAACAGAAACACGCACAGACTTAGAGAACAAATTTATGGTTACCAGGGGGAAAGGGTGTGGGGGAGGGCTAGATTGGCAGTTTGAGATTGACATGTATACACTACTATATTTAAAATAGATAACCAACAAGGACCTACTGTATAGCACAGGGAACTTGGCTCAATATTCTGTAATAACCGAAATGGGAAAAGAATTTGAAAAAGAATGGACACTCATATGGGTATAACTGAATCACTTTGCTGTACACCTATAACTAACACATCATTGTTAATCAACTACACTCCAATATAAAATTAAAATTAAAAAAAATAATGTAGCCAATGAGAAAGCAATAAAATATATGCACTCTATAAAAAAAAAAAAGAATAAGGTCTTATCTGAAACTCCAAAGATGGGGATATAAATGTTCCTGGAGAAAAGCTGAGGTGAAAGTGTATTCCAGGTAGAGAGAATAACAATAAAAAGGTAATAATATGGAAAATCTTGAGCCTGAGCGGTGAAGAGAAGTGAGAAATTACAAGTAGTTCAACACTACTGAATGGGGAATGGGGTGACTTTTGAGGGTAGCATTTGCCTGAGAGAGTAACATGAGATGAGGCAGGGAGAATTGAAAGGTACCACAACACAAAGATATTTTCTTATAGACAATAGGGACACACTGAATAATTTTAAATGGGGGAGATGAATGGAAAGCGGATCAGTAATGTGGGTCTGAAATAGGGAAAGAGAAAAAAGGCAGAAGATAAGACTTTGTGACTGTTTAAAAGTGGGACCAGGGCTTCCCTGGTGGCGCAGTGGTTGAGAGTCTGCCTGTCGATGCAGGGGACACGGGTTCGTGCCCCGGACGGGAAGATCCCACATGCCGCGGAGCGGCTGGGCCCGTGAGCCATGGCTGCTGAGCCCGCGCGTCCGGAGCCTGTGCTCTGCAATGGGAGAGGCCACAACAGTGAGAGGCCCGCGTACCGAAAAAAAAAAAAAAAAAGTGGGACCAACCAAGAGGATGGTCTTCTCATTCTGTGAAAAATATTGGGGACCAGTGGGCTTGGGATGAGAAAAGCTAGCTCCAAAATCCACCAGCAATATTGTGCCACAAGTAGCAGAGTTTTCAAAATATCC
This sequence comes from Aethalodelphis obliquidens, assembly GCF_003676395.1. Lineage (NCBI taxonomy): Eukaryota > Metazoa > Chordata > Mammalia > Artiodactyla > Delphinidae > Aethalodelphis > Aethalodelphis obliquidens. Next base: position 86,011,785 of record NW_020837945.1, on the reverse strand, counting down.
TTAACATTATCTCATCAAAGTGTAAATGTGGTTTTGCTTAGCCTTTCCAACCTTATATATTCTCTCACGTGCTTGACAATCCCACTCTACGTCATCAGAATATATAGCATCGCCTACGGGTACCTGCATGTTTTTGCACATCATTAGAGTGTTATTCTCCCGGGACCATGGTAGACACAGAAAAATAAAGAAAACAGGCAGGAAGTAATATCCTGTGTCTTATGCTATCCTAGCATTTAGTAAAAAAAATATTGGTATTGGCTTTCTTTGCTTTCAGTACTGCTCTTCAAAACAATACCAAGATTCTTTCATTTCCTTCTTTGTTATTCTGTGAACGCTTTTCATATTCTTTACAACAAGCTTGAATTTTTTTATAACCAGAAGAAAAATACTTTTTAACAACAATAATATCACCCCTCCAAAAAAAAAATCCTTGGGAGGTAGTGGGGAAACAGCAAACAAAAAACACACCCACCGTATAATCACTATGTAGAAAAAGGTAGGGTAAACATACAAGAAAATGTGTGTTGTCATGACACTGTAACACACCATCCATTTGAGCGCAGTATAAAAACAAGGCTGGTTCAGAGCTGCAGCTTGAACCTCCCATGCTTCTGTACGGAAAAAGCACCACTCCATTGGGCTAACAAACTTGGCTTTCTTATAGTTGAGGCTTTAAGAGACACTGCAGAGGGTTGGCTTACTTTAATTCAACGAGCTATAGCTCCCCACATAATATATGGGTAAGTTTACTCAAAGCACTTTTTATCAGTTGTCAATCTGTTTCCTAGCCTGCATTTGGCTACATTTCAGGTAGCAAAGGAGAAAGCAGGTATTATCCTAAGGTTTTTGTCCTAGGGGAACTAACTGTTGCCTATTACTTTAGTGAATTGTATGTGAAGTAACTGCTGTTCTTCTACTATGTTCTGTAGTATTATTCACATAAATCTTATGTAAAGCTAGGTCTGTATACAATCTACTCAGTTTAGTCAAAAGTGGGTGATGTCTATATACGTGTATCTAGATAGTTGGAAGTGGTGGTTATGTCATTCATCCCATGTTGAGACATCAATGAAGGTGTATTGATTCCTTCCGCTTGGAATCTGTTCAGTGTGTCTGCCCACATTCTAAGAATTTTATGTCATCCATTGTTTTTCTTCTCTACACATTGAAGGCTGATCTCTTGGTATTCCTATAGCATTACCTTACTCCAAAGTCTTTTGTGAATGAGTTTCTTAAGTTTCGGTGGGTATTTCTGAAAATACAAACTATTCTACCACCTTTTTCTCATCTTCTTTGAACTCTTTCACTGAGGTTCATGTAAGGGTGGCTAATAATGGTAGGACAGAGAGAGTGGAAGAGAGACAGGTGAGGGAGAGAGAGAAAGAAATGCACACATTAACAGTTTTCTCTTATGAACAAGAAAATTGGCCATTTTCCTACTAGCATATGAGGAACCTAAGACTGTCCCTTGTTGTCAAGGCAACAGCTGTTCCTTGGGTAGCCTCAATAGAAAAGAAGCCAGAGCAATCTTTATAGGATCAAGTCTTTTTTATCATCAAATCATAGAAAGGAATCTTGAGAGTCTACCCAGCCTATTCTCCTGCCTTTAGTTAACACCTACGAAAATAATTTGAAACTAATACAGAAAAGTCTTATTTTGAATAATTCTGGAAAGATTACGTAGTTTTACTTGGTAATCATTTGCAGTGTTTTACATTTCACACTAATTGTAAGTTTTTTTTCAATCATTCTAACTTAAATCTTCCATGCTTCAGTTTGAAATCCACTTCCTATTGTTCTAATCTCAGTGGAAATAAACAACTGTATACTTCCTAAGAGAGTCTTGCCTGTACTTAAAAAAATAACAAAAATGTCTGACAAATTCCTCAAAGTGAATAATGCTGTTCTTTTTTTTTTTTTTTTTTAGCCATTTGTATTGTAGGTCCCCTCTGATGAAGTCCTACACTCTGCAAGACCATCCCTCATTAGGGAACCCAATCCTATCTTGTTACTTATCTGAAAGGCTGATCAGGGGTGCCCCAAAAGAGCAGGACACCACCCTGTTCTCAGTCTATCTGCTCAAGGCTTTCAGGTTAACTTAATCTGTAGAATTACATTCATCATACAGTTGTTTTGCACAGATTGGCTGATAGAGCTTTTTCTTCTTGGTTTGAACATAATCATTCATTTCGCACGTGGTACTTCGGCAACTGATTTTTCTCTTCAAGTAGACTACTATCACATTTCCTGGTAGAATCATATTTTCTTGGTTCTTTCTTTCAAGGTGAAGCTCATGCCCTCGCTCCCTCACACTAGCAGGTTTAATGAGCATACTTTCTGTGCCACTGTCCATGTCACTAATGAATATATGCTGAGCGCTAACCACAGGAAGGCATCCTGGAAATATTTTTTTTTTTAAAGATATCCATATTGGTCAGCAAGGCACAAAACAATTTATCACCTCGAGCCAGAAATATCCCTCTCACTGGATTTCCTGTATAATTTTGGCTTATTACTTTAGTTCTTCAGCCATGGATGACATACTTACTGGTCCTAATTTTCCTTATCTTTAATGTGGAGGGACTGCAAACATAGACTAATAGTTAGCATTTATTGATCCCTTTCTCTATGTGAGGCACTGTGCTAATCACTTATATCATCTCATTTCAGCTTCCTAACAATCCTAAAAAGTAGATATTTATTGTCATTCCCATTTTACAGAAAAAGAAAGTGACCCTTAGCATGGTCAAGCAACTTTCCCAGGATAACATGGCTACTGGACAATGGAGCAAGATTTTGGCCTGACCTCCCACACTATTAACCACTCTGCCACGGGAGCAGGAAAATGGGTACTCCACTCACATGCTGTGCTCTAAGCATATTAGTTGGTAGACTCTTTCTGGAAGGTAAGAAAAGAATACAGAAAGAATTCTTTAAAAGGTGCACATGCTTTTCTCCGGTATTTATTTTATAATATTATGTGCCAGGCACTGCCCTAAGCATTTTTCAAATATTAAAAATAAACCTTTATGGCAACATTATATTGACATTATCTCTATTTTACAAAAAAGAAAATTGAGGCACTTAGAAACTAAACAATTTTCCTGAAGTTTCACAATTCATAAGATGTGAAGCTGGGTTGTGGCTGCTAAATCATATATTAATATATTGACAGGAAAAGAAAGTAAATGAAATAATATTATGATGTATCTAATTTTTATTTAAAAATAGAAATTTATGGGACTTCCCTGGTGGCCCAGTGGCTAAGAATCTGCCTGCCAATGCAGGGGACATGGGTTCAAGCCCTGGTCCGGGAAGATCCCACATGCCGCGGAGCAGCTAAGCCCACGAGCCACAGCTACTGAAGCCCGTGCGCCTAGAGCCCGTGGTCTGCTACAAGAGAAGCCACCGCAATGAGAAGCCCGTGCACCGCAACGAAGAGTAGCCCCTGCTCGCTGCAACTAGAGAAAGCCCGTGTGCAGCAACGAAGACCCAACGCACCCAAAACTAAATAAATAACTAAATAAATTACAAAAAACAATAGAAATTTATGTATGAACACACAGAAACTAGGAGAATATAACAACAAAATTAAACAGTGATGGAGTTATGGATGGGTGATTTTTTTTCTTGAATATATCTGTATTTTTCTTTTTTATTTACAGTGAAAGTATATTTCTTTTCTAAATAGCAATTCTTCATTTAAAAGTAACCTAAAGAGATTGTAGTAAGGTTTCTTTGGGGTCTTTTTGACAGTGGGATGGTAGTTACCTTATATAAGTTTATAGGAACAGCCATGCTTGGAACAAACTTTAACTGGAAATTTATCTCCCTGGCCCATCCTTTATAAATATCAGCCTAGCAAGCAAGGAGGATTACTTGATTTACTTTAATGAAGTTATGTGATCTACTGAACAACCCCAATTTATGAATTTGGAAAACCTCATCCTAGATCCATCAATATGATGTCTTTTTTTTTTTTTATCAGTACGCGGGCCTCTCACTGTTGTGGCCCCTCCTGTTGTGGAGCACAGGCTCCGGACGCGTAGGCTCAGTGGCCATGGCTCACGGGCCCAGCCTCTCCGCGGCATGTGGGATCTTCCCGGACCGGGGCACGAACCCGTGTCCCCTGCATCGGCAGGCGGACTCTCAACCACTGCGCCACCAGGGAAGCCCAATATGACTAGTCTTTTAACTCCTCTTGCTACGTCTCTGGGTTATGTTGAAGGTGTTTGTGGTTCTAGAATAGAGTAATGCTTAAGAGCCAGGTTCCAGGGATCTGGCTTTTATAGGTTCCATTCCTAAATCCACCACTTATTTTAGCTGTGTGAACTTGAACTCTCTCGGCTTCACAGGGATACTAACAGCATTAAGCATTAAGTCCTATGGCTTTTGAGAGAATTAATTAAGATAATATATGTAAAACACCACTATGTCAGGTACACAGTAGTCAGTAAAGGGTAGCTGCTTTATTATTACTGTTTATTATTGTTTAATGTTCATTTTAAAAGTACAGTTGAATTCTCTAGTAAAAGTTACTGTGCACTTTCTTCGGGTATGCTCACCTGAAGAATTTAAATTTTTCTTTCATAAGAAGATGAAGAAAAGGGCATCACTTATGATCTGATCTATTTAGACTTGTTAAACGTCAATATTTTAAATGATCCCTATGGTTTTCTAAGATCAGTTTTCTTTTTCTAAAATTTTATTTATTTATTTGGCTGCATTGGGTCTTTTTGTTGCTGCACGCGGGCTTTCTCTGGTCGCGGCGAGTGGGAGCTACTCTTCGTTGTGGTGCGCAGGCTTCTCATTGCGGTGGCTTCTCTTGTTGCAGAGCACGGGCGCTAGGCACGCAGGCACATGGGCTTAGTTGCCCCGCCTCATGTGGGATCTTCCCGGACCAGGGATGGAACCTGTGTCCCCTGCATTGGCAGGTGTATTCTTTTTTTTTTTTTTTTTTTGGCAGGCGGATTCTTAACGACTGTGCCACCAGGGAAGTCCCTAAGATCAGTTTTCATAATCAATGTGATTACTATACCTATATTGATTAATAATGAGTGTATGAACTGTTCAGAATTCATAGTCAATCTATACTTGTTTTGGCTATGCCACAGACTTTGTTTTTGCATATAGAATTTTGCATATAGTCTCAAATTAAGCTGTGGACCCTCATGCACACTAATCCTCATCAGACACCCATGCTATATGGTTTGAATATTGCCAGTTTCCATGGGAAAGGAACATCAGCTTAAATTCTGTGTGTTATGGACAAGAAAAATATCAATGAAATAGCTTTATCCTATAGCACTGTATGGCCATTTCCAAGAGAGACTCCTTCCATGTTTCCATGCCAGTGTAGGGAGGAATGAATGAGTGCACACACGTGTATATACACACACACATGCACACACTTAAACTTCTTTTTAATAAAATAAATTAAGAGAGTAGTATTTACATCCTTCTGGCACTGTTTCCTCTGAATTCTGAAGAAACAGCTTGGGGAAAACCCTTGCTGTCTTTTGCCAATAGAGTTGTTACACTAAAATCTGAACCGGCTTTTCAGCTGGATTTGGTCATGGGAGTCAAAGCAGAGCTTGTGCTGTTATATGTGTCCCTGCCTCTCTCCACTCCCCCACATTAGTTGAGCCTCACTGCTCTTCCCCATAATCCTCCCAGCCCCACTCTCCAGGTTTGCTGAGCCTCACTGCTCCAACAAGTAATGCACTTCTGACACAATGGGGGACAGCAGGGGCAGTGTGGGGGAAATCAGATAATGCAGACACCAGCTTGACACTCTTGCTTCCCTTTGAGTGCCACATTATAAACTGGCCAAGTGAAACATGAAGGTATTATCCCGTCTTATCTGGTGGTTGAAAGGGGTGCAGCCTCCTTAATGGTAAGGTTTTGGGCTTGTTGCCAAAGGATTCTCACTTTCGCTGCTTCCCATGTTCACCCAGAGTGCTCTCTCCTCCCCTCTGTTAGCTGTTTTGACTTGAACATGCTCCCGGATGAGAGAGGATAACCTGTCAGGACCAGGTGTTGTCTCTGCCACACAAGTTTTATGAAGAACAGGTCAATTCCAAAGCCAATTTAGAAATGTGTACAACTGGAGGGAGAGTTTAGGGACTCCAGGATACCTTACAGATAACCTAGATTTCATAGAGTTTCCCACACTCATGCACCTCCCCTGGACTGGCTTGAGTCTTCTCCCAGGGAAACCTGTCATTCTTGGATCACTATCTTCCTATCTCAGAGAAGAGCATGTAAACACACACACACACACACACACACACACACACACACATTCTTCAGAGTGAGAATCTACATGAAATGGCTCCAGGGTTGTTTTTTTTCAGCAAGCTTCACAAGTGAATCTGATGCCTAATCTGTACTTTGAGAAAGAATGCCCACAGCATTCCTATAGTCCCATCTAGAGACAAACTCAAGGGCTAACTTTTTAAATTTATGAGCCATTCTGATACAGCAAAACACGCTGAAGCTCAAAGTTCCTCTTATTGCTGACAGTAATCAATAATAAAATGTATAGCACTACTTTTGAAAAAATGTCCGAAACAGGCGCCTAGTTTTCATTAACTGTTATGAGTAAATGGCTTAATATGCCAGCGCCAAAAGCACAGCCTTCCGACAGCATAATTAATTCTACAAAGACCAGCACACAGACCATCATCCAGTTGTTGTTTGTGTGACCCTGAAGAAAATTATTTAAGATATCTGAAGTTTGGTCTCATTATGGGTAAAATGTGTTCTCTATTTATCTCATAAAATTTTCGAAGGATTACAGATAAGTAAAGACCCTTGCTTAACACGCAGTTCGTGGAGAGGAGCCACCAATTCAGGGTGGCTCCCTTCCCTCCTGTTTCTGAGCCTTTCTTACAAACACCTAGACTTTGCTTTCCACCACGCCAGAGGCCTTAATTTACCTGTTCGTCCACGATGCTACATGGCCACTCTATTTAAGAGCTCAGGAAAGTAAGGCACACCATCCTCGGAAATCAAAGGCGTGTACAGGTAATATTTCATTAAACCACGTAGAAGCCTGATGTTGAAGGAGGCAAAGATTCTCATCTTCATTTTACAGGCACTTGAATTTTTTGAGGTTGTATGCTTCTAAGAAAACAACCAATCTGTGACCAAGATGTAACTAAGACCCACAATTTCTAATTCCCAGGCTTTGACTCCAACCTCTGAAAATGCTTCAATTCAATGAAGCTAATGGCACTTTGGTCTCCGGCATTAGATCCTGTTATCAATGACTTCCACATGGAAAGATTATTCCAAAATGTGTGATTAACCAAGAAAATGCAAATAAACCAATTTGTACCTGCTATTTAGAGGTAAGACACAGAAATGGCTTAAGTTCATTATTTGAAAACTAACCTTTTCTGCTTCAAATGTAGCTTATGTTCTCCACTTGTTCACATATTTTTCAAAAATTACATTTTCAGTGAAATATTGTAGATCATTTGTGATTCTATTACCAGTGCAGAACCTGAATGGAGAGAGAAATACATGTCATCAGACACAATGGGAAGAAAACCCTTCTTTGAACAACATTTAGCAATTCAAAGTAATAAACATTTTTTAAAATTCTACTGTGTACTAGGCACTGTGCTGAGTGGGGTATGAGACAAGCTCCCAGTCTAGCCCAGTGGGAAACACGGTAACACTTGGCAAATGTTACTGAATGATTGAACCTAGTGGAATAAGTAAATACTTAACTATACCTTTGGAAAAAGCAGTTGGTAATTGTATAATAAAGCAGGTCTATAAGGTTACAGTCTAGAAAGGCTGCATAGAGGAAGAAATATTTAATGTGGACCTGAAGACTATTCCTTTCAAGCGACAGAGACTCAATTCAAAGTGGTTTAAGGGGAAAAAGGAGATTATGGTTTACCACTATTAGAACAAGGGCTGGACCACCTTGACTCCCTTAGTCTCCCAGCTCTCTTATCTGATTCTTTTTGCATGTTGGCCTCATTGTCTCCTACTACATGTGAGCTTTCTCCTTGTCATAGGGAACATGGTCACTGGCAGCTTTGGGCTAAACGTCATTCCAAAGTAATGATTCAGAAGGAAAGGGTGTCCCTTACCTACCTTCAACCTTGCAAGGACTCCAACTGGCCCAGCTGGGGTTACTTGCTCACCCTTGGATCAATCATTGGGGTCACAAGCATGATGATGTATACGGCCTAGGTCGGTGATTGGCAAGGCTTTCAAAACGCATCATTGCAAAGGGAGAGAAGCAGGTTCTCCTAGAAAGAGGAGTTCTGGGTAAACCAGAAGAATTAAATCCATTGAAGTCTAGAAAAACAAATTGGCTACCCCCATGCTAAGATGGAAACTAAAGTCATTCCAAGCAGAGACCTTGAGCAAAAGCAAGAAGAGGGAAAACTCAGTGCGTGTTGAGGGACTGGATGGTATTGGTGGTACACAGTGGGAAAGAATGGAAGGTTGCTGAGGTCAAATAGTGTGCATATTTGAAGCCCTGTAAAGAAGTTGGTGCTATGTTCTCTAAGCAGAGTATAGTTTTTTAAGGTTTTGAGAGTTACATAGTACATTCTACATTTTAGAAGAACAATCTTATCTCATGGAGGATATGCTGGATAGAAATACTGGAGACAAGGAGATTGGGTAGGGAAGGTATGGTGGGCATGTTGTTTTGTCTGAAAGTGTTCATTTCCTCGTGAGAACTTCCTCTCCACTCTGGGCAGTCTTGGTAGGACTGTCAATCAGTGTCCCACAGAACCACAAGGTTGGGTCAATTTTAGTGCTGCATTTCCTGGGACGCACAATTGGTTCATGGATAAGCATGTGATTCAAGCAGAGCCAATCTGAGTTCTTTCCTGAGGTTAAGCCATGGATCCTTTCAGTAAACATAGTCTAAAGATGCAGACTGAGAGTTCCCAACAGCCATCCTGCCATTACACAGAAAGAGTCTGTATAAAATAGAAGCCAACATATGAGAAAACACAGAGGTGAAAGGGAAAAAAGAGCTCTACAACATTGTGTCAGCCCTGGGTGACAGTGTCCTGAAATTCCCAGTTACATGTGTCAATATCACTCTTCTTTTGTTTGTCTCTTAATTGCATTTATTTCACACTACAACTGCATACAAAAGGTACCTGTCATTTATTAAACAGCTATTACATACTAGGCATGGTACTGGGTACTTTATGTATATTATAATATTAAATCTTTACAATAACCCTGAAAGTAAATATTATGATTCCTCATTTTACAGAGGGAAAAATCATGACCCAAATAAATTAAGTAACTTCAAAAACTTTATTTAAATATTAAGAGTTGGAAATGATATTCTAAAGGTTTGTTCAACTCCAAAGCCTATATTCTTTTTACTTTACCATATCTATGCTACATTGCTCTGTAGCATTAGAGAGCAATATTCTCAATAAGAAATAATAAAAGCGTGAACTGAGGCAATAGCAGCAAGAATAGGAGGAAAAGGCAGATTCAAGAGACGTTCAAGAAAGAGAAAAAATAGTTCCTATTGATTTTTTTTTCCAAAGAATTTTAAATGTTGAGGAACAGTAAGAAATCTAAGAAGATTCTGGAATCCAGTTAATCTAAGTACATATAGGAGTAAAGGCTGATTGGAAGGGAACAAATCATGTTTCATTTAAAGTGTGTGTTGACTGTTGGTGGAAACATAAACTGGTGCAGCCACTGTGGAAAACAGTATGGCGGTTTCTCAGAAAACTAAAAATAGAACTACCACATGACCGAGCAATTCCACTCCTGGGTATATATCTGAAAAAAAACGAAAACACTAATTCGAAGAGATACATGCACCCCAATGTTCATAGCAGCACTATTCACAATAGTCAAGATACGGAAGCAAACAAAGTGACCATCAACAGATGAATAAATAAAGAAGATGTGGTATATATATCTACAAATGGAATACTATTCTGCCATAAAAGAAGAAATTTTGCCATTTGCAGCAACATGGAAGGACTTGGAGTTATTAAGTGAAATAATCAGACAGAGAAAGACAAATACTACAGGATATCACTTATATGTGAAATCTAAAAAATACAACAAACTAGTGGATATAACAAAAAAGAAGCAGACTCACAGATATAGAGAAAAAACTAGTGGCTACCCATGGGGAGAGGGAAGGGGGGAGGGGCAACAGAGTGGTAGGAGATAAAGAGGTACAAACTATTATGTATAAACTAAGCTACAAGGTTATATTGCACAGCACAGGGAATATAGCCAATATTTTATAATAGCTATAAATGGAGCGTGACCTTTAAATATTGTGAATCACTATATTGTACACCTGTAACATATAATATTGTACATCAACTATAATTCAATTAAACAATACTTTAAAAATAAAATAAAGTGTGTGCTGAATATCCAAGTGGAGCCATCCAGTGAGTTAAGAATATAGTTCTGGTGATCCAATAGATATATAGGCTTGAGACTAGTATATCTATACCAGTGTTTGCCTCTGGAGTGGATAAGACTATTGGCAGATAGCCCATAAAGTGAGAAATAAAAGATAGCAGAAGGTGAACCCTCTAGATTTGAAAAGATCAGCATTTAAAGAGTAGGGCTTTGTTCCTGCTACCTCCCTCTGGAGTGCTCTTCTCCTTTGTGTACCTTGTGTATGTATAGTCATCTGTAACAACATTACACAATCATAATACCTCTTCGAGGTTTGGTTGGCTCTTCCATTCTTCATCCTCTAACAGAGAGATGTTGTTATGTTCATGAGTTTGTTATATTTTTTAGATTCCACATATAAGTGATATCGTACAGTATTTGTCTTTCTCTGTCTGACTTATTTCTTGGTGGAAGTATATAGGTCAAACATTTGATCATGTATTGTCTAATTTACTCTCCACTGACCAGATAACAAAATGATAAGATCATTTCATACTAGAGCTGTCTCCACTTTTGTTAGGCTGTGGTAAATGCTCTACGTTCAGTTGGTGTGAAGAGACACTAAGTACTTGTTTTTTATGGCAGGTATATCTACTGCTGCTTTTCAAGTGAATAACAAAACCCATTTTCCCATAACTCAAATATCTGTTATGTACTCCTGATTTAAAGACATTTTTTCTGAAATGTTTCTGCTTTCTGGGAACACTCAAACACAATGTTCCCGGAACACAGGGAACACTCAAAATATTGTTATAAAGTATAAGGTCAATTTGGCATTATCTATTAAGAGACTTCAAGATGTGAGTAACTTTTGATTAAGCAATTCCACTTCTAGGAAGATATCCTAAAAAACAATCAAAGGCTAATATTACATTTAAAAATGTTCATTGCCACAGCATTTATTATGGTGAAAAAAAACCCTAATGTTCTTCAATAGGGAAATGGTTCAAAAATTATAGTACAGTGGATTATTGTCCTGTCAGTACAATCACATTTTTAAAGATTATATGATGAAACAAGACAAATGTATACAACAAAATGTTAAATAAAAAATTGGGACACAATTACACATATAATATGAAGCCAATTTTGTGACACGTACACATAAGAAGATTGTAAAGAAATACAAATATTTCATGCTATAAAAATTCAGTTCCTGAATTCAGATAATAAGCTTTCAGACAGTCAGAAATATCCGTATATTAGAGTAGCAACTATCTCTAAGTGAGAAATGACATTATTTTCTTCATCTACTTTTGCAGATTATGCACATTTACTAAATTAGAATGCTTTCTTGGGCTTCCCTAGTGGCTCCGTGGTTGAGGGTCTGCCTGCCGATTCAGGGGACACGGGTTCATGCCCCGGTCCGGGAAGATCCCACATGCCGCGGAGCGGCTGGGCCCGTGAGCCACAGCTACTGAGTCTGTGCGTCCAGAGCCTGTGCTCCACAACGGGAGAGGCCACAACAGTGAGAAGCCCGCGTACAGAAAAAAAAAAAAAAAAAGATTTCTTTATAGCTAAAAAGTTATTATGATACAAACATTTCTATTTTTACAATAAGAAGAGATTAAAAGCATTTTTCTTCTAACCTCAGCTTTTAGAAGGTCACTGCATCCCTGTGACTCTATATCATTTCACATCTAAGTTAAGGTACTTTTTCTTCTTTGCTGTCAGGTAGTTAAAGAAATAACCTAAACCAAATATAACTAAGTAAAGTAGCCTACCGATGCCCCAGCCACATGAGTCATCTACAGTCATCTCTCTTCCCAGTCCACACAAGTCTTCCATCCCTAAGAACTGTATATGCTGCCTCCTTAGTGTTCTTCAAACTGTCCACTTGTTTTCATCTCCACCACTACTATGTTCAGTTCACCACCATTTTTCTCCTAGATTATTTCACAGCCTTTTAACTTGTCTGACAAAGTAAAATCCTTCAGAGGCTTCCCATACCCACTGTTCAGGGGATAAAGTCTCAACTCTTTAACACAGTTCAGGACCGCCTCATCTTCTGGTGTCTACTTAATTCTCCAGCCTTATATCTTCTAGCCTCCTTGTCACACTCTATGCCCCGGCACATGCAAACAGTAGCACCAGAATCCCTAGAACATGTCATGTCCTCATTCAACTCTTGGTCTTTGTACATTCTAGTCTCTATGCTTAGAATGTTTTTTCTTTCTTCCTTTCCCATCGTGCTTAACAATAGCTGACATCTGGTTATATCCTCCAGGTCGTAGTTGAGACAGTTCTATCAGGAGGCTTTCCTTGACCTCTTGGTCTGTGTAATATGCCCTTCCACTTGCATCCATGGCATCCTGTTATAAGCACTTTTGTGTATTATGCTATCAGAAAATATGCTACGATAATATGTGGTATGGAATATAGTATAATGTATTTTATTGTAACTATTTTTTCTTTGTATGTTTGTTAACTTGTTCATAATTGTTTATTTGTTTGTTATTTGGTTCTCCCTGACTAGACTGTAAGCTCCTTGAGGAGAAGTGCTCTACTTATTTACTTCGACAGTCTCAATGCCTAGCACAGTGCCTGATATATACTAGGGGCTCAATCATATCATTACATGATTAAATGGACAAATGAATGAGAACATCTCAAAGCCAGATAAAAATGGCTCTTGGGTTACCAACTAGACCCTGAGTTAACGCAGATGGAAAGCAGCCACTATTCCACTATCAGCATGGATGGACGAGCACACTCTTTTTAAATAAGACATAGTGAATAACATGGAAAGCAGAGGTTTGTTTAAGAAATGAAATAAATGAATGTTAACTGATCAAAAATGTCTAGCTAGCTTTAAATATATCACTTGTTTTTAATTAAACTGAATACCTTTATTTTATCTTTACCAGAATTTGATGTCATCGAGGATTTTTTCCCTTGTGATTTCTTTAAACTTGTTCAATGTCTTTTCATTGTAATGAAGGGAAAAGGAGATGTAATACTCCATTGCTGCAACCCCCCAAAGAACATTCTACACAAGTGACCCTTGTTATGTATTTTGGAAAATGGGGGTCTGGGCCAAGAGACTTTGGGAAACACTGTTTATTATTTCCTGCTCTTAGAAAGGTACAACAGAGATGACATATACTAAAGGCTGAGAAAAATTTGTTAGCTTAACTTTTTTTGAAGCCTGAATTATCAAACCTGTTCAAGCTTGTAGCCCAACTGAAACATTTTAGAAAACGCTGATATATGGATAGATGATGGGATTCAAGGTCAGGAGACCAGGCTCCAGTTCTATCTGTACCAGTTCTTAGAACTCACTTCAGTGCCAGAGCCTCAGTTCCCTGACTTGTAAAATGAGGAAGTTGGTCTAGATAGTGTCAAAGATTCCTTTCACACCTAAAATTCTATTTCAATCATGTCAAATAACTTGTCTTTCTACTTTGCATAAGAGATACTTAAGAACAAAATATATGTCAAGGATTACTTAATGTAATCATAGAGAACTAAATTTTTATTACACTTAACATTCTGCTTTTTAATTTTACATCATCATCTAGACCTCTAGATGGACATTCAGATAACTGAAACCTATTTGATCCTCACTCATGAAAATAAAAAATAGTTAATTTGGCCCTCTCTGCAATGGTCCTCTTAAATACATAGTGCCATTTTCTTCTTTTCCCTCCTGATAAGTAACTGAAATAAAACTAATGGATATACAAGTACAAAGATCATAAGGTTGGGACCTCTGAGTCTGACAAACAAAAAGCCGATTCTACATCTGCAGCGTGCTGTAGACACATCTGGCTTACTTTAGCTCACAATGGAGTAATATGAATTGTGATAAAAACCACTATTTGTGCAAATGCAAATAATATTCCATCTGCTCAGGACTTTTTTTTTTCCTTATATAGCTTTTGTTCCAGTGTGGTAAAAGCCTGTTTCTTTACCCTGAAGTGCTCCTGCTGATGAAGAGTGAAGTACATGACAATGAACTAAAATCCATTATCAAACAAATACAGTGAGCTTTTCAGCAAGTCATCACAGGGAATGTTGCCTTTTTCTCTGGCATTAAGTTGAAAGCGATTTGTGCTCATGCAAATAAGACAAAGTGGTGGGCTTTTTAAATTTTTATATATATATATATGTTCCATACACTGTAGTTTGCTTTGTAACTCTGCCATTTTTATATCTCCCTTGGTGGGGGAGGGCAGCAGAGAAGCATTTTGGCAGCCTTCTTTAGATTTCCTTTTGGTTTGAGTAGTGATAAGTTCTCAACAGAAGAATTTGAGCTCTGCCTTATGCTGTGTTGAATAACTTACTTGGGAATTGGGAGAACTGCCTTCCCAGCTCCTGAGAAGAATCTAGGGCAGGTTGGAAGGAAATTTAACCCCTGTGCTGCTGAAACCATAGTAAGTTTCAAGAGATTCAACTTCAGGATTTGCTGGTGGTGACAATCAAAGGTAAATGGTCCGGGACTTCCCTGGTGGCACAGTGGTTAAGAATCCGCCTGCCAGTGCAGGGGACATGGGTTCAATCCCTGGTCCGGGGAGATCTCACATGCGGTGAAGCAAGTAAGCCCGCGCGCCACAACTACTGAAGCCCGCACACCTAGAGCCCGTGCTCCACAACAAGAGAAGCCACCGCAATGAGGAGCCTGCGCGCCGCAAGGAAGAGTAGCCCCCGCTCGCCGCAACTAGAGAAAGCCCGCGTGCAGCAACAAAGACCCAATGCAGCCAAAAATAAATTTAAAAAAAAAAGGTAAATGGTCCAAGTTCAATCTTAAATTAAACATTTCCTAGTGCTCAGACATTCTTTTCAGTGCCCTGGGCCTAAATCTGAGGGCTTTGTGAAAGTTATACTCTTCCTAAAATTAATAGGCTATTTCTCTATTTTCAGGAAGAATATCTATGTGAGTGACAATTATACCACTGCCACTATTATTACTACTACTACACAAGACATTGATAAGCCAACTCCAGAGAGCAGTCAGATTCGGGGAAATGTATGAAGCCTTCTTTTCAGTCCACTTCGCCCTTAGCTTTGCCCTTTGTTTCGCTTTCTTGTCCCCTTCTCCTAAGATCTATGATTTCTATTTCGATGAAACGGAGAAAAAAGCAAAAGAATTTGATCCTTTCTTCCTAAGATCAGAGAAGTGGGGCAGAAAAAGATTATAAGCTTGTATGAGCATGAAAACACACTTTTATTTTTACATAAAAACTGAAGGCTTATTTTACACCAATTCTTACTGTTTTATTTATGCCTGATGATTTTATTCAATATTAGTTGTATTTTAAATAATCCAACTAATATTTTCATCTTTGTGAAATTTGAAGAATATTATTTTGGAACAGAGCATTTTTGGAGGTTTGTCTTTTTATAATTTTTATAGTTTATAGATTTCAGGTTATGCATTTCTCTTTTAAGTTTAAATTTTATAATGCTATTTTCAATTAACATTGATTTGTGAATGAAGTACATATAGTATATTGATTTGTGAGTTTGATTTGTGAATGAAGTACATATATATAGTGATGTTAACATACAATGAAATAATAGAAGTAAAAGCACTTGAATTATTAGAGAAAAGTTGCTATGGACATCTAAGATGTTAATGCTCTTAATGCATATAATTTATAATTCTGGGGGGGAAAATGATTGCCAGAAAATGAACAGTATTTCCTTTCTAGAATACATTGTAAACATCAACAGATGATTATTTTCTTATAGCTGACTTTCTAGGACATATATTAAACTACCTTTTACAACCCAAGTAAAACCTGAAATTAAGCACTTGAATACACAATTCTGTTATATTGACAGTTTTGCAGTTAAGCTACCTGCAAATATTAACATCATTCCCCAAAGAGTTCAATTTCACAGCTAAAAACCTGATCTAAAATGAATTAGTTATTTAGAACCCAAACCTACTAAACTACAGCAGTTATGTTGGTATAGTGTTTGTAATTATATTTACAATTTTGTGGTGTATTTTAGAGCTACTAAGAATTGTAAAGAGATAAAATAATATTTGCCCTAATAAGGCCACTTTTATCAAAGGTGATTTCCTTTTATGTTAAGGCAAGATAACTTTTCACTCTTCCTGACTTCAAAGGAAAACGCATTATTCCAAATATGTTTTAAACTTTTAACATAAAATCCTTACACATTAAACCATTAATATACGGTTGGTCAGGAAAATGTCTCATTCCACTCACAATAATGTCTCAGTTTAATTAGACTCTGAAAAGTAAAGGATTTAAATTCAAATCCTGGCCAACATTAATTATAGAATTCTTAATATTGTAGCATGCCCTTTACTAAGTTCCTAGGATATGTCCTGAGCTAAATAAAAAAGGAAATGAGCTTCTGGGGACAAAGGACTGATTTTTGTAAAATACTGTATGTATTGATAATGTGGCACATCATTCTAAAGTGCTCTCCCAAGATTAAAGAAAACAAAAAAAAACCCCACAAAACTTTGAAGTCCTAGAACTTTGAATTTTGAAGAACTGGAACTTTGTTCCAGTGATCTTTTTCCACATGCACAGGGAACAAAAGACCTGCTGTTTCTAACAGCTGTGACTCTTGAACATCTTATCAGCCTATTTAGTGGGGAGATCACTCTTCTATGGCCCTTCCTTAATCCTAGTTCCGTGGAGAGCTGGTCCACATATAGCAGCTGCAGACGCTGCCAGGGAAGAAGGATTCCTGGGTCATTTCATGGACAGTAGGAATAGGATCTAGCAGTGACTGAGAACAAAATGCACAGGCACGTGCCAGGCCCTCTCCAGGCCGATTCCGACATTCTTGTCAGCCTCTTCTCACTTCCATTAGACATGACTTGCTTCCATACCGATCAATCAGTCAACAGGTTTTTATTAAGCATTCATTTTCATATCAGTACTTCTATGAACCACACCCAGGCAACATCTGAAGGGCAAAAAGCACTGACTATATTCACATTCACATCCAAGTTCTGTCAATTACAAGCTAGCTATGTGACCTCCTTGGTCAGTCCCTTAGCTGCAAACGTGGCTCAGTTTTCTCATCTGTAAAACAGTTGTAATAACTGCCCCGTTTACCTCTTGACATGGTTCATGAGAACTAAAAAATTAAGTTATGGAGAGAATGCTTTGGAAATTGTAAAATACAAAGCATACAGAAAGTAGTATTATTGGACTTCATTCTGTGTGATTTATGCATTTCTGTAACTTCTCAAAAAAGGGTCTTAAATAATTTTAAAACTGCAAAAAAAATCTATCATAAAATGCACTTCAAATATCAAGTGAACACCATCATAAAATGCACTTCAAATATCAAGTGAACACCGTCAACTCTAATTCTGGTAAATAGTCAAATAAATTAAATTTTATTGTGGGACAAACAATAAAAACATTTTATTTTCCATTTATTTACTTCTTACTTTATTTCAGTCAAAAATTTAGACAATGACTCTGAGTTTCCAGAAGTCAAAAAGAAACAATCCGAAGTCAATTAATACATTGCAATTTGGTCTTAGATTAAAGGAATTTTTAAAAATTCAGTAGGGTGTCACTAGTGTTCAGTGCAGAATTCTTTTGTGGTATTTCTAAGGATGTTTATATGTTTTTTCATATCCTATATTCTGAGAAAACCTCATTTAAGAAGTTGAAGTAACAGGAAATGCATTATAATCATTCTTCATGAGTGAAGGCTTAACAATCAACACAGAGACATGACAGGTTTCAAGGAATCCACTGCCATCAGGTCAAAAGCAGAAAACACTGAGCACCAGAGTAACAATTTACCCATTCTGAAGCATGGGTCTGTGGCTTCCTCACCAATCTCAAAGCCAAGAAAAGAATATCAAGTAATTGAAATGTATATTATAACACACAGGCAGTAAAACTGACACACTCTGCTCATAGGAGAGAACTTATGTCAGTAATTCAAGCCAACCTAGTTGTTAATGAACATTTCTAACTTGTTTCAGGACCAAAACCGATTTGAAGCAGCAAATTAGGAAGGGAGAGAAGGGCTGTAGAAGGGTATTTCCCACAAGCAGAACTTAGTATATTAACAAGATGTGACAGTATAGAAGAAAAAGAAAAGACAGAAACACCATAAAAAGCAAAGCATGAATTTAAAAAGGGCAGCGGTGCAGAGCTCTTTACAGATGTGGCAAATGGTCTTACACACGTCACAGGAACAGTCTATAGGAATTTACAGAAGACTCTTGGAAATGTTTGCTTAGTACATAAATGACTGAAACTCATACTAGAAAAATTAAAATATAATAAAAGGGTTGATTGTTGAGGGTTTAATCCTTAAGAAGCAGTACAGTTTGGCTATATAGTACAACTCACTTTCCAAGAGTTCAGACTACCCAGATATAACTATATTTTAACCTTTTTCAAAACCATCTGAATCTTTATACAAATAAATGATAATATTACTGGTTCTCTTTGGATGCTGAAAGCATTTAAGGCAATACTTCATGTGGTTTTGTTACACTATGATAAATTCCTAGTTCTACCCCCCTTCACTGGCGAAGTGGTCTCATTGATTTAACACTGCTATTCCTCAATTTCCACATTAGCACCAACAACTCTAGTTTTGTGCTTCTGACTGTGATTATAAGGTTTATAATCAATACTGGGGCCACAATAAAAACAAGAGCCTCTACATTCATAGCAGTTTATCAACTAGAATATTCTATTTCTTAGGGTTGGTTTTTAATTGTTTTGACATGTAACCTCATGATGGCTCTTTCCAAAAAAAAATTAGATTTTTTTTTTTTTTAGCAGCTCACAGTTGATATCTAACCGATGTATTCCAGTGAAGGGCATTCATATGCCAGGAGGACATGACAATTTATTGACATATTGGAGAAATAATGAGTTTATATTTATCTTTATCTTTAAAAAGGAATAAAAGAACCCTATAATATTTAATACACAGTTGACACTGACACCCTAAATTGGTCAACCTACCATAAAAGGTTTGTCAGTTTGGCTGAGGGAGGTATGTGGTTTTAGCAATGCCGAGGGTCAACAGAAAAGCCTTAATTCATCTACAAGCTTTCAGCATATTATGGCCTATTGCAGTTTGTGCATGAGGCCAAATATACCTACATATATTACTTTAAAGAATAGAGTCTTTACAATACCTGACATTAGATTGGGAGAGAAGCCTGGTATATTACAGATTTTGCTGGTAACTTCTTCAAAAAGTACTTAAAAGAGTGGTTGAATTTAAAGTACAGTTGTGACTTTTTTTTAAGACAACTGTTCATGATTTATTGACCTTTCTGAGATTATAAGGGTTAGGTAATAGTGTGTGATCCAGTAGATTTTTTTTTTTTGCAGTACGCAGGCCTCTCACTGTTGTGGCCTCTCCAGTTGCGGAGCACAGGCTCCAGACACGCAGGCTCAGTAGCCATGGCTCACAGGCCCAGCCTCTCCGCGGCATGTGGGATCTTCCTGGACCGGGGCACGAACCCGTGTCCCCTGCATCGGCAGGTGGACTCTCAACCACTGCGCCACCAGGGAAGCCCAATCCAGTATATATTTTTATAAAATAAATATATTTAATAATGATGCTATTAGTGGGGAAGGGTTTTCTGCAACATTAATAAGTGAACAAAAAATTATTTTAAAATTACTTATTTCATCTTTATCTCTTCCGAGTTCCTTCCTGTTTTGTGAATTTTTATAATGTATATAATATTCAATGTTACATATATATGTCTAATATATATTTTTATTTATATATCACATAGATATTTACAGTAATGCATCTGGTAAACAAATATATTGAAGCTGCATGCTCAAACATTTCTGCTAACAGAGATGTGTGATCAACTAACTCATGCATAATGACAGCAACATTTCATACCTGACAACCACATATTGCTGCATTCCTGGTGATATTCTAAAGCACTATGGAATCATGCTTTTATTTGCTTAGCACACTAAACTAGGAAGAGATAATATGTATCAATCAGGATGCTTTCAGTTGCAAGTAACAGTAACCTGCCAGAAGTAGTGTGGGCTTCAGACAAAGGGAGATACGGGCTCCAGGCTCCACCTTCTGTTATTTTCTTAACTTTTCCCTCTCTTTGAGTCAGCTGTAGTCCTCAGGCTGCTTGCCTCATAATCTCAAGACGACTGCCAGTGGTAGACAGGGAAATGGAACTCCTTGTTCATGTGTAGGGGAAATGTGCATGTGTGTCAGAGAGAGATACAGACAGACCAAAACCACTTTTACCCAACTGTTAAAGTGCAGGAAGCTTCTTGCCCAGAAGCCCTAAGACTTTTCTCAAGTTTTATTGGCCCAATTGGCTTAGACAAGACCTTATCTAAAGCAATCACTGTTTAGCATGAAAAGACTATCATAACTGGCCACTAAAGAGTTGGAGTGGAATGCCTATTGAAGAGTAAACCATAATGTTCACTAGATACTATTCTGCCCATTTTACAGATGCTTCCCACTTTACTTACCCCAATGGGTAAGTAAGTAGCTTACCCAAGGTTACCTTGCATATGAGTCACTGACTTGAGTAAAGTGATCATTCTTGTCCTAATCATAATTATCATTTATTGCAATTATTATTTTATTATTGCCAAAACAATGATAAAATGATGAAGATTTGTATTGCATAAAAGAGCATAATATTAGGGAAAAACTATCTACAGATAAATAGATCTAATCGATAACTGAGAAGTAAGTCAGAAACTGTCATAAATCCACGAGACTTAACCAATATAGGAGACTGGAAAAGACCAACTCTCTGATAGTAGGTTGGCCTACTGTATGGAAAAAATAAAACTAACACCCTATCTCTTCATAAATACAGAAATAAATTTCAGATAGTTTGTATAAATGTAAAAAAAACTATAAAAGGAGAATTAATTTTAAGTAATAATTTTACTACTCTATGAGTAAAATATTTGAAAGTAATATATGTATAAGTATTGAAGTTTATAATATTATAAAGGAAAGCATTTATTTTTTAATATAAAAACATAAAACTATATTAATTTTAAAACATCATAATGTTAAAAGGCCAAAAATAAATGCAAAATACTAAATGGTTTTTATTTTAATATATAAATAGTTCTTATAAGTCAATAAGAATAAGATAAACACACCAATAGATAAATGATAAAAGGATGAGAGAAGATGATTCACCAAAGAAGACAATTCAAATTCCAATAAACATAGAAAAAAAATGTCCAATCCCACTACCAATTTAAAAAGTCCTTTCATTTAAAAAAAAAATTTCGCCAAAACAAATAAAATACCTTGTTTTGTTGATAATATCCAGTGCTGATTCGGTTTACCAGAAACCGGTACTCATACACTTTTGATAGAAATTGAATTTTACATTTATTAAATTCACAAAAGTTTTAAAAAATAACATGCTCGACTTATGCAAAGGGGATTTGAGAAGTATATTCTTGCATTTTATTTGTGGAAGTATAAAGTGCTACAACTCTTGCAGAATTTGGAATTAAATTCTTAACAGGTCAAAAATGCCTATATTCATTGACAACTAGGTTACCAAAGAAGACAACAAAAAAATGCAGACAAAAATTTGTTAGTTAAATAAAATTATGTAATAGCCGTAAGTTAGAAACAACCTAAGCATCCAAAAATAGTAAATGGTTTGATAAATTATTGTAAGATCATTCACCTGAATATTTTGCAGTCATTAAAAATTATGCTTATAAAAATATTTGTCATGAGGAAGGACTAATATGTTATTAAATGAAATGTTTATCAAATCTTAGCAAATACAATATGATCTCAGTTTTATTAAAAAATATGGATATGTATAGAAATATTCAAATGTCTTTGGAATATGGAAAGAAAGAATATTTTCACTTTTCAATTTATATCACTGTATAATTCTCAAATATTCTACATTGAGCAACTCAATTATTTTCTTATTTAAGAATGTTTTGAAATCTTTTGTATTTTCAAAATTCTTGTCCTTTTGTAAAAAACAAACTCTTCTCTGCTTCATTCATGGATGTACATACTGAAGAGTTTTATGGAGATCATAAGAATACACTATAAAAATATATATTATATCTAAAGTACAACAACAACAACAAAATTTTTACATACCTACAATTGACTAAAGAGAAGTTATATATGGAAATCATACCTATAATACTACCAAAAATGTATAAGATCTGAAGCCTGTTTTAAAAAGTCTTACAGGGCTTCCCTGGTGGCACAGTGGTTGAGAGTCCGCCTGCCGATGCGGGGGACGCGGGTTCATGCCCCGGTCCTGGAGGATCCCACGTGCCGCGGAGCGGCTGGGCCCGTGAGCCATGGCCGCTGAGCCTGCGCGTCCGGAGCCTGTGCTCCGCAACGGGAGGGGCCGCGGCGGTGAGAGGCCCGCGTACCACAAAAAAAAAAAAAAAATAGTCTTACATACCTGTAGCTGATTAAATGCACTAAAGAAATCCTAGTGTTTACTGAGCACCTACATACTCAAAAGTCAATCTTTTTCATACACGACCTTATTCAATCCTCCTAATAAATGTGAGTAAGGTATTATTCCATTTTTACAAAAGAAGAAACTGAGGCTTAAGCGAGGTTATGTACCTACCCAGCTAGGTAATGTTATAGCCAAGTTTCAAATCTAAGTCTGTTAGACTCAAAAGTTCCTAGCTTTTCACAACTCTATTCATGCTGCTCTTCAAGCAATTTACAGGGAAACAACTGATCAATTAAATGATGAATTAATTCAAAACAGTCTATAGGAAAAGCAAGCTATAGTTTTTGAGGAATAGCATGTGACCGATTTATTTGCAAAACTTTATTTTACTTTTTTGCCTGAATTATCCTGATAATTTAATTCATCTTCTATTTTCAATTTAAGTTTCTTCTCAGCCTACAACCCTTAGAACTGAGAGGAAGCTGTGTCTACAAAATGCCAACCATGCTGTTACCTTAAACTGTCTAAAAGAATAGATGCTTCTTTTTTCATGCAGGTGTTAGACTTTATGCAGATGCCTGGGGAGTAATGGCACACTAATTATTTGTCTTCCGTGGGATTTCTTGGCTTAAACCACCATTGCCAAGGTAAAAAACAAGACATCTAAGAAACTTCAGCTAGTTAAGTATTTTATAAACAGGATTAACTATCATGATTCAAGTAGCTCACTGATCTCAAACTCTATATTCTTTTTTTTTTTACCGTGGAATCTATATGGTCTTTATTTATTAATCCAACACAAATTTATCTACAGTGTGCCAAGAATTTTCTTAGGCAAGAGGATTCTGAGATATTTTGAATCAAAATACAGAAAGTTTTGTTTTGAAAACAACCCAGCTGTTAGCTCTTTGAAAAAAATTGAGTTGGAGAGACTCTGATTCTCACTTGCTGGACCATACAAGGTCAGTCTTTTGACTACTCTGTACTTTAGATTCCCTGTTTATAACTAAACAAATTTGCAACACATACCAAAGAAATCCTGTATGATTTACAGTTGTTCAAGCAAACAAGAAAACTCTGCTTCAGTTTCTATGAGCTATCTAAAGGATAAAGACAAAAGGCCTATCTCAAATCCATCAGGTTTTGAACGGCATCTTTTCAACATAATACAATAAAGACATATATAAAAAACAAAGACAAAATACACCTTCCCATTCTAAAACATTTCCTTTAGTACATATGTACTTTAAATAATCTTGTATTAAGTTTCTACTGCAACTTTCAATGTTCAGAGTAAATCCATCCTGGCACAGTGTTTGTTCTAAGTCAACAGCAGCAGCAGTAGGAGCATAATATAGTAGTTTCACTGTTACTTCCAGAGTCTATAAAGTCCCAATGCTATTGCCAGGCAAGTGAACACTGAGGCTGCAAGGTAACGAATTGTCTCAAGCTTGTTAGACTCCATTAGGGTTTTTAAATAAGCAATTTCAGTGTCAATTTTGTTACCGGTCTCTGAAATATAACTCTGGTTTTGGTTTCATTTTTGGTAAATTCTGTGGTTGCTTCCATAAGTTTCTTTTCTTGATCTGTAAACATATCTGTTACTCTGCTCCTTCCTAGGTTGATATCCAGTTTATTATCTGCTCTGATTCGACTGGTTTTATTTATCAGTTGTTGCTTAACTTGTTCTAATTCAATTTTCATTTTCTGGTTCTCTGCTCGCAGATTTGCAAATTCACCTTTCTCTAGGACGACCATGTCTTTCCTGATGGAGTCCAAATGAGCCATTAACTGTTGTACTGTTATTTCCTGTTGAACTTGAGTGACCATCTCCTCATAGATAGTATGGGGCTGACATTTGATAAAGTGGTTAAAGCTGATACAATTGTTTCTGCTTGTGCTTTGTCAAATCCATGAGTTTCCAAGTCCTGAACCAATGCGCGGGTATCAAAAGTTAATTACCTTTGTCCTAAAGGAGTTATGTCCACTCGCCTCATATATTATCCTTCTTTGGTTGTGGCGGTGAAGAAATCTCTCCGCAGGGCCGGGGAAATAGGCCCGCGGGGAGTTGAAACCCGGAGGCCCCCGCTGCCTTCATGAACGCAGGAGCCGCCAAACCCAGTGGCTCCACATGTCCTCGGCTTTGCAGCTGGTGAGGGAGGGCAAAAGCTCAAACTCTGCATTCGTTTTGATACATTTGACAAAACTCTATTGCTAGTGAATTCCACCTCACTAGTGAATTCCACCTTGCAAGTTTAAGAATAGATTTATTTTAAAGGCATCATAACACCATATAATTACACACTGAATTTTAAAATTAATAATGCTGGATACACAAATAGTATTTTTCATCCAGTTCTCTCAAGAAGAGAACAACACTTTGTCATTAAACTTTGACAGGAGGAGAGATGACCCCATTTGAAAATCGCTGTGGACGGACCTGAAAATAATACTTTCCTCTGGTATCTTACAGCAGCAAATTTCCAAAATCATTTGTATGCCTTTTAGTTGTGATGCTAGGTTTTGTTTGCTTGGTATTCTTTTCCAACATCCATTTTGAACGTGAGCATAAGTATGTTTGTTAACTTTGAAAGATTTCTCCCAAAGAGAAAGAAAAATGGCTAGTTTGGATTCAGGGCAAAGATGAGGGCAAAAAAGAGGTATGTGTCTCCTTTCCCCATTCCACCATACTTTCCTAAGACAGCTCCACTTTCACCCCACACATACACCACAAATACTTATTTGTAATTTTATTTGTGTTAATAACTTATACTATCAAGACTCTTTTTAAAACTCCATTTAGTTATGTACAAAACTTATATCAAAACACTATGAAGATCTTAACAACAGAAACTAAAGAGCATATTTAATTTTTCAGAACTAAGTTAAATGCTATTTGAGTATGATAACCAATCCTCCCCAACACAGGATGCAATTCTCTTTAAAAAAAAAATCTGTTTATCAATATATTTTATGAAATGGCTTGGGAGTGTTCTTTATTTTATCTTTTACAATATGAGCTGCGGTTGAAGTTGCTTTTCAAAATAGTGCTTTGATAACTCTCTTAACACCATGGCATGAAAGGGTAGAGCCTCATCAATACTTACTCAGGCTTCAAAGACATGGTAACCAAATGTTCTAAGAAACTAGTGATCTACTTTACTTGAGCAAAGTAATATTAACAGAAATTAGTCTTCAGTTATTGGGAACTTTGGACTTCAAAACCCTCTAGTAATAAAAACTTTTCACCTGTCCTTAAAACCAAGAGGTCAAGTATTCATTGGCCAATAAAGACGTCCCCTCATCAGCTAGAAAACACTCATTGAAATCCAATTAACTCTTTCACACAGACAACCTTCATTTTCTATTTTATCAGAAAGTTAAATTTACCATTCTATACTCCAATAAAAGTTAAGTTGTTTTGATCTGATAATTGTAAGATGTACTGTATGTATCTTAATTTGTAAGTTTTTAATGCTAAAGCTCAAAGCTGTTCAGATTTAACAGGAGTGCTGGAAATGAGGTACAAAATGCTGGAATTCAAATTAACCAATAAATATATTTTAATATATATCAGCAGGACTCTAGAGGATTCCATTAATGTTGAAAAATAGAAAGGATTTAGGTTAATTTGGTAAGAAGGCAGGTCAGAACGTTTACAACAGTGGTATAGAATTGTATAGAGATGCAAAATTTTTCAAGAGAGCAGAATTTTTTCAAAAACGCTGACTCTAGCTGTCACAGTCCTGCCTTGGCTAAATCCAGTGGAGAGATAGGAGGACTTTCTAATTTGCTTTCCCTCTATTTTAATAATAGCTGTGCATAAGTAATTTATGAAAGGCCAACCAGGCAGTGGGCAACAGAAAATTAAACTCATTTTATCTGAAAGCAGGTGGATTTCTATATATCATTAGCATGCATAGAATTCTCACAATGTTATTTCTCATACTGATGGAATGTAACCAAATAATATATGAGTTTTTTGCTTATGCACGAGTGAAATTTTTAGATAAAAGTGCCAGCCCCAATGGCAATTTTCTGCAAAACGAAAACTAATTCTGCGAAGCTTCTTATTACTGGAAAGACTCATTTGGCTTGCATTAGAGACTGACATAAGTGACTTTAGGATTTTACTAACAGATTAGATGAGATGTGCCACATACTGTAATATCATTAGAGAATGTAACAGCACTGGAACGCTTTGGGGCACTTATTAAGGGTACCGGCACAAGTAAATTGTTTTCCTTTATGACACAAGCTTTTGAATTTTTTCTCTGATTAGAATGCTTTATTTTTATGGATTTTTTTTCTGACACTTAAAACAACTTTTATTTTACACTCCCCAAAATTGCACACAAATTATGTTTTGCATGATTCAGCTCAGTGTTACTAAATGCATTATCTATGCCTTATTTCATGAATATCACCTAGGCAGAGGGTAGATATGTATTAAGAAAACAGCTTACACAATACTAAAATCAGAACTCCTCTAACAGAATATTATCCTAACTTACAGCAAAGACTAATCTTCATGGCTCTGAGGAATTTTTGCTATTAGTACCTTTCACTAACTCAATGCTTGTGTGGGTTCTATTCTTAGCCTCTAACAAGATCTTAAAATGGGATCATTAAAAATGGTTATAATATGACTACACCTATTGTTCTGTTTAACTTCCATCCTAAAATTCATTCAAGTATATGAAATATTAACACCTTTTTATTCTGATGCATCTTCCCTTATCAAAAATTATGTATCAAGCAAAATATTTCTTGCTAAGGTAGGCAGAAATGTAGGGTGAAGACGGAAATGCTTGTCACTTTATAAAAGAAGCTTTGGGAAAAGCTGGGGATATCAGGAGAATGACTTTGTGCTCAATATTTTTTCCTTTCTGAGTTATCTTTTCCTGATATAAGTTTTTACCTCTTCCTGAATATGGAGAGGGTTTTTTTCCCCTTCTTTCTAAAAGTTCTTTTACATTTCATCATTAGAGAAGGAAATTGAGAAAAATGTACTGCACACCAAGTTACCTAGAGAAGAGCAGCCATAGGAATGAGGTGGGAGTATGCGTTCAGTGTCCCGGTCTATAGAGTGGTGAGGTTAAGTGTTGTGGAGTCACACCAATGGGAGGTTGATCCCCACCTCTGCTACTTTACTACCCGTCTGACTTTAGGCAAATGCCTTCCCTTCTCTGAGTTTTTATTTCCTCACCTATTTGATGGGATCACGATAGCACTGACCTCAAAGTTTCTCTCTGAAGATCACATGCAACTGGATCACCCTCCTATTCATATTCTATCTCTACAGTGGAAGGGAGGCTCCTGCAAAGAGGATGACCCAATGGGTTGAGAATCCTATCAGACCAATTCTGGTAGATGTTCCAGATTTTTACAAGAACTCAAGATTGTATTAGTTAAAAAATAGAATGTGAAAATAATTAATGAGACAGTCCTCCATGAATGATCCTGACTCTTCAATCTAGGAATGACTGAAGTCAGTCACTGTTACGCTCAAAAGTCACCTCTTCTGAGAACTGGGTTGAGTTGAGTTAGTCACAGCCGTCTGTGTGTCCCTAATGCTATTTTAATTAGCGCACTTATCACCCTGCATGGCTATTATTTCCTTAAATATGTTCCTCTGAGCTCTTTGAGGGCAGGGACTGTCTTTTCAACTTCCTAACTTTCTCTGCCAGTGCATTACTCGATATATAGATGTCATTAAAATGAGTGTCTATGAAGAAACAGACTCACAGACATAGAGAACAGACTTGTGGTTGCCAAAGGGGGCAGGGGGAGGGAAGGACTGGGAATTTGGGATTAGCAGATATAAGCTATTATATATAGGATGGATAAACAACAAGGTCCTACTGTATAGCACAGGGAACTATATTCAATATACTGTAATAAACCATAATGGAAAAGAATATGAAAAAGAATATATATATGTACAACTGAATCACTTTGCTGTACAGCAGAAATTAATACAACATTGTAAATCAACTATACTTCAATAAAATAAATTTTAAAAAAAATGAGCCTTCAAGGACTTCCCTGGTGGTGCAGGGTTAAGAATCTGCCTGCCAGTGCAGGGGACATGGGTTCGATCCCTGGTCCGGGAAGATCCCACATGCGTCATGGCAACTGAGCCCGTCCGTGCGCCACAACTACTGAGCCTGCACTCTAGGGCCTGCGAGCCACAACTACTGAGCCTATGCACCTAGAGCCTGTGCTCTGCAACAAGAGAAGCCACCGCAATGAGAATCCCGTGCACCACAACGAAGAGAAGCCCCCACTTGCTGCAACTAGAGAAAGCCCACGCACGGCAACTGAGACCCAACACAACCATAAATAAATAAATTTATTTTTTAACAATGAGCCTTTTGAGCACTTGTAAAAATGTTTGAAACCTGAAAATAAATGTCATTACAAAAAACTTTAAAAGTAAATTAAGTGCTGAATTAAATTTCCACAAACTGTCACCATCATATCTTCTTCACTACCTGTGAAATTTAATATTCATAAAACATCATTACATTAAAAAAAGAGTAAGGTATATTTTCTTATCACCAAAATTTCTGAGGATGCACAATGATTACCAAGAAACTATAGTCAATCTTAAAATAAACAAGCTATACATAGTTAAAAATTTTTGGACATATAAGTATTACAATCCTTTTAAATTATTGTTGCAGGAAAAAAATATATAGTTGAAGTGGGATGTCAGTACAATTCCATACGATATGATGTTGGGTAGGGTCTATAAAAGTGTTAGGCCCAGGACCTTGGAGGTCTTTAACAGCCTGATAACAGTGCAAGAGTAGGCCAGAATTTAAACAGGCTGGATGAAGCATGGTGAGACTAATCAAGAAAAGCTTCTTAGTAGAGGTTTCCCTGATATGCAGTATAAGGGTGGGGAAAGAGAGATGGTTTGGAGAAGGGACGCTATGCCTCACCAGAACTAATCTCATAAGTAAGCAAAGTAAAAGACTGGGAGTATTTTCTGAGGTGCTGGATGAGACCCTTTGACTCACCTGCACCCCCGGCACCCCCCAAGAAACCTTTTCCAATATGTCTTCTGAGACCTAAAATTCTACCAATAAAGAATAATTTTATTATCTAAAACTCATGTCAGCTAGTAAATGTAGATGTGCCTGACAGATCTAACCCTTTAAACAATATCATTAATTTAGAATGAATTGTGGGTTTTAAATCTTCCTTGGAATTAGATTTGTCAGGAAGAAAAAGGGAATGAGGGCACTAAATGACCAAGCAGGGATAAGACTGGAGAGGGGTGGGAAGCCAGCTCTCAGGATTCTACTGTGGACTGCATTAGAAACAGCTTGCATTCCTGGGCAGAATCTGAGACAAACAGAAATTGTACTGAACCATCTGTTGGTGAAGTGTGAGTTGTATTTGATGCAAGAACCACGGAGGGCTGGTGAATTGTGGAGCAGCCTGACCAAATAACAGGTATGGAGAATTACCTGAGCCAGGAAAAGGAGCAGGGAACGAAAATAGCAAACAGCAGCAGCCACATTTTTATAGAGCCGCTGCAAAAGAGAAGACACAGATTAATCCTATAAAAATGCTAAAGACAGGACAGTCATCTTAACACATCTATAGCTCGTTGTTTTATATATTTAATTCTCAGAGTTTACCCATATGTCCCGACTAATAGGTGGGCTAAAGTGGTCTCTAGTAGAAACCTAGCAATGTTTAATGGCTACTCCAAAGTTGAATGCATGTGTAATTTTTAAGGTTAGTGACATCTGGGAAAACACCTACCAAGGCACCATATATTTAAAAGAAATTTAATTCAAGTTAACAAATGGATCATACAGTATAATGCCAAGAGATTGGCAGACAAAAAGTAATGAGTATTTGTTATAATAACTATAAATGGAGTATAACCTTTAAAAATTGTGAATCACTATGTTGTACACCTTAACATGTAATACTGTACAGCAACTATACTTCAATTAAAAATTGGTTTAAAAAAAAACTATTTGTGACTCTGTGTGTCTCAGAAACTTCAAGGAGGCGTGGAAATACTCAGACCTCACTGTTGGGATTTAGTAAACCAGGAATTCACAGCAAGTCTTTGAGCTCAAAGCCATATTTCTTATTAATACATAAATTTATTTCATTCTTAATCTTAAAATGAATATCTATGCAGTAGTTGAGAGAAGAGTATTTATTTTTCTTTGTTGTTTTATATCATTATTTATCCTGTGTCTTCCATGGGTGAAATGATTGGTACCCAAAGTGCTATCAATGAGTTCCCCGATTCTTCCCACAACATGCTATTTCCTAATCTCTTTTCTCTGTTCTCACCATAAAATGCTAAATCTCATACCCTATGATATTTAGACAATTTCAGCTCAATCAAACTGAGGGAAGCATAGAATTATTCTGCTACAGTTTGTCTCTAATCTATCTTCTAATTTGAGGAGTCTAATTATTGATCTCCACAGGACTTTAAGGAATGTTATGAAAATGGGTTAACATTTATTTAAGGAGGATTCATCAAGGATCTTATTTAAAACAAACAATTTCATCCTTTCAAAATCAGGGAATGGAAAAAAGATATTTTTCTCAAAGTATGAATGCCACAAGGGTTTCTCACATTGATTCATTGCTTATCGATAAAAACAACTTAAGCTGATTTTTGTCGCTTATAGAATAATATAGTAAAATGTTCCACCAAAATAGGTAATGACATTTTTTGTGTGTCCATAGATGTGCATGTAAGTCCAATTATGTATTTGTTGTCATTTAAACATCACCACCATTATTGAAACAGAAGTGCCAGTACTAATTCTTGCTGTCACATTTTCCAAAAATGAAAATAAGGCTTTTAAGTAAAATGCCAAGGTTTTCAATCTGAATTATTCATTCTTTGCATGGCCTTAGCAGAACACCCTCAGCAAAATAGCTAAACAAAAGCCTACCAGGGTTCTGGTTTCTAATCTGGTTAAGAAATACATTATAGGATTTTTTTTTTTAACTTCACAGTTAATGGAAAAGTTTTCCTTTCCTGAAACTCTGCAAAGAGTTCAAGAAAGCTTCTCTAACTGCCACAGCTTCCATTTAATTGAAGTGCCATGAGGAGACCTTGAAAACAGTGGCATTAGTCACACAGCTAAACAAACTACCTTTGATGGTACCAGATGACCAATCAGAACCATTCCCCAGATGATCTTTGTGGGAATAGCATTCCATTAATAATAACTGAAGCAATGATCTTTCATGCCACCTTTCTTTCATGCAAGACCACTTCATTGGTAATCTCTTAGGGGAACTATTAGCTACTTCAATGTCCTTCATAGAGGACACTCTGCCTGTTCCAACATTTATTTCACTGTAACATTTTTTTTCCTCTCTCCCACAGAAGTGCCTTTTAGAAATTAAAATAATTTTCACTGTGGCTCTAGCAGGGATATAGGGAGTGAAGAAAAGAAGAAATGGGTGGGAGAATAAATGAGTTGAGAAGAAAAACACCTTTTCTCCGACACCTAGCTCCGAATTTCAAGATTATCAAAGAAAAGTATTGCACTAAATTATAATATCCAGTAGTTGTTCATCTTAGCTACTCTTTGCCATTTAAGGAGAATAAATCTATGTGTTTCTAAATGTTTCAAACTAATTATAAGTAATCATTTTGCAGAATTTTCTAAATTCTGATCTTAATACTTGTATTAATCTTATACTTATTAAAAGAAGCTGGGAGAGTGAGAGGATGAGAGGGTAATCAGAAGTAGTCCAGGCTGTACCCCCAGCTACCTACCATACCATGAGCTCCACATTGGGGTCTGTGTATTATTTGTCTTCTCATGTCCAGTTCTTTGCATAGCGTAGGTGCTCAATAAATGTTTTATGAATAAATTCTCTACCGTAGGGGACAAATCAGGGATGAAATCAGCCATTATATTGCTAAATATTCTATAGCCTGCACAGTAGCTACCTTCGTCATTTTTTTTATATTGACATGAACGTTACCACTACTTTATTTTAATACAATGTTTTACTCACACTAACTTCTTTCTCTTATAGGAGCTTGTTACATTTTCAGGAGTGTGGTTAGATCAATTTACACAAACTCTCAGCAATGGAGGCCATAATTTGGAAAACATTTTCCATTAGCTGAACTGTGCAGAATAACTCATGTGGTGTAATCTCTTCCCTATTCCTGCCCCCCAACCAGCTGGCTAACTGGTTGATAAATCATCAAGCCTACAAAATATTTTCACAGTTCCAAACTTTCTGAATCAATTTGCACATCTAACGTGGTGAATATATAACCAAAGGATATTAGGGAAGTATCAGTCATTCATATTTTTAATCATTAAATATGACCATATCCAAAGTCTGAATTGACTGATTGGTTTGTGTAATAGGATGAAACTTTGATATATTAACAAGATTTCCCCTTTCCAAGAATATTATGTCATTCTGTGACTCTTCTCAATTGATCAGAGCTAGGCATTACTCAGGGAAGGAGGGATGACCAGAATTCAGAATACACAGACGTTCAATTCTTGTTTTCTGATTGCTGTAAGAGGCTCTTAGAACTTATGGCTTTAAAAAAAACAAAACAAAACAAAATAAAAAACCATTTCTATTATGGGAATTCTCAAACAAAATACAAAGGCAGAGAGACTAATACAATAAACTCCTACCTATGCACCACCCAGTTTCAACTATTATCAACTCAAGGCCAGTTCTAATTAATCTACACCCTTACCCACTCCGCTTCTGCCTTGAAGTTTCAGAGGCAAATTCTGGACACCATATAATTTCACTCACAAATATTAAGTACATATCTCCAAGATAAAGACTTTTTTGTGATTCCCTTTTTCCGCACCTGTTTGTTTGTTCTACAAGATATATTAGCTGGAAAAGACTCATTTTTTAAAGAAAATATAACCACAATAAATACCATTATCACATTTAAAAATTAAACAGTAATTCTTTAATATCATCAAATATCTTGTCAGTCACATTTCTCTGATGGCTTTTAAATGAAACACACAACTTTTTACTTGCAAAATCTGGGCTTAAAGCATTTCAAAAATCCAGTCTCTGGAGGATTCAGGACATAAGGTTTATCCATTTAAAAAAAATTGGAAGGAGACTAGGTGAGGAGACATAACATCTACTCTGAAGGCTAAACATAGGTTGTCCAGACTGGGGGAAGGTAAAGCAGGGGGAGGGGATAGACAAGAAAGAAATTGTGCTAGATGTTTTAAATGGATTGGAGAGTGGATCCTGCACCCAACTCTTTCAGCCAAGCCCCAGAAATTCTTGGTGAGTTCCATTTAAACCTTCCAGGATTAGATGCAAACCTGAATTAAATTGAAATTGAATCTCTGCATCTCAGAGGAATAAGAGCTAGAGACAGATATTAATTTTACCTGTAGAAGAATAAAGTGCTTTTTGACACACCTGGG
Source organism: Aethalodelphis obliquidens (assembly GCF_003676395.1). Classification (NCBI taxonomy): domain Eukaryota; kingdom Metazoa; phylum Chordata; class Mammalia; order Artiodactyla; family Delphinidae; genus Aethalodelphis; species Aethalodelphis obliquidens. Next base: position 85,977,501 of record NW_020837945.1, on the reverse strand, counting down.
TGTGTGGCCTGTAAGTTTATTCTCAATCCACTTGATTTGTGGAGAACTGGGCCTGTGGGTTTGACCTGCTCTACATGGCTGGCCGCCCTCGTGGAGGACACAAAAATAATATTCAATCACATAGATTTCCTGGAAGAGTTGTGTTCTTACCTGAGTGTCCCAAATGAAAGTACTATCACCCCTGAAAATGGTCCCCTTGGGCCCTATAAAAAAGAAAGTTTCTAAATTCTCATTCCTGGAGTTATTTGGTTTCCCAGTTGTAAATTTCATATAATGCTAAAATAACAGGCAAACATATACAATAATAATAATTTGTTTTTTTAAACATCAAGATATATTTCAGTGACAAAAGATTTGATCTACTAAAGAATCTTCTTCTGGGTGTCGCCTCCACCGTTTTTTCTTGAAATGGATTCAAGAAAAAAAGAATCCGTTTGATAGCTAAACACTTCAGACCACAAAGTTAACGTTAGATTACACATATCTTACAACAAACGCTACCTCGATCTGTTAAAATAATAGTTATTTTAATAAGTGTAAGACACTGCTAAGCACTTTATATGTGTTGCCTTATTTATTTTCATAAAAGCCCTTTGAAATAGCTGCTGTAATCCCCAATTTATAGATGAGGACACCAAAGTCACACAGCTACCTAGTGGAAGAACCAAGAGGCTCACACAGTCTAGTGTGTCACTCATTGGAGCCTACAGGTCTTAACAATGCACTACCCTGAATCCCTCTCTTGGTAATTAAAAAAAAAAAAATCTTCTCAAGAATATGGTCTCCGCACAGACATAGAGAACAAATGTATGGACACCAAGGTGGGAAAGGGGAGGTGGGATGAATTGGGAGATTGGGATTGACATATATACACTAACATGTATAAAACAGATAACTCATGAGAACCTGCTGTATAGCACAGGGAACTCTATTTAGTGCTCTGCGGTGACCTAAATGGGAAGGAAATCCAAAAAAGAGGAGATATATGTACATATGGCTGAGTCACTTCGCTGTACAGTAGAAACTAACACAACATTGTAAAACAACTATACCCCCAATATAAAAAAAAAAGTAAAAAAAAAAAAGAATATGGTCTCCAAGTGACATTTCCTTGAACACTTAACTATTCATATTTTTATCTTGAATTCTCAGTTTCAACTTCAAAGTATAGAGAACAAAAGATATTTAAAAGGTAAGTTCTTCAGAATCCTAACCTATATTGATGCTTTACTATTGTTTTTTAAACTACAATAAGCTTTGTATTTATTATTAAACTGCTTTTTCAAGCTAGAAGTATAGAATTTGACCTGGTATTCATGACCAGGGTTTCTGTAATTCCAAGTCAGAGTTATGAAAGAAAATTATGAGACAATGGTTGATAATATTGAAAAAAATCCATATTTACAGGAGATTGTTTTCAAGTGACTTACTATGATGTCTATTCATGGGAAGAAGCCTTTGAAAAGACAAGCATATAAAGAAGTTATCCTACAGTGAACAGAACAAAGCCCATTAATGACAATGATGTGAACATTCAAGAAATTATTAAAAGGACCTTTCACTTTGAGGGAAAATTAATTTACCCAGAATTTAGTGCAATTGTTGAAATAAGAAAATCAGAGAGGCAAGGCAGCAGACCTTGTGGCCAAAGTATTGCCTAAAGTAATAGCAGTTTTGAAGGAGACAGCATTCTGCTTTTCTCTTCTACGTTTTGTCAAAAAGCACTGGAGGCATATACGGTAGTGGCTCTTAACATTGTTATTTCTTTAACAACATAGTTGTTTTTTTTTCTGCCAGAACTTAAAATGATCAATATGTCTACAGATTTTTATCTATACATATTTTAAAACTCTTAATTCCTGAATTTTAGAGAAAAACAGTTTTATTTCATAAAATTGAGGTTTTCTTTTACGAAATATTTAAATACATAGAGCCTTGCAGAAAAGAAGTAGGTGTTTATCAGGGACACTTGCCTCCAGGCAGAGAGATAGCTTCTCTGTCTGGCTCCCTCCACAATGAGTAGCCATTTTTGTCCAGGAAAGTATCTTCATAGTTCTAATGCCATATAGGTGTTTCTCTCCCCAGGCTCATCAACAAACCAACAAAGAATAATACTGGAGGGAATTCCCTGGCGGTCCAGGGGTTAGGGCCTTGCACTTCCACTGCAGGGGGCACAGGTTCGATCCCAGGATCCCGCATGCCGCACAGTGTGGCCAATAATAATAATAATAATAATATTGGAAACCAGGGAGGATAAAAAGAAATATTAGACATGTCCCCTGACCTCAAATTTCATATAGTCTCCCCTGCTTAGGGAGAAATTTCCATCTTCTCTTGTCAATGTGCAAATTGAAACCTTGGACCCCTTCAAGGTTGGGGTCTGTGGACTGCTCCACAGAAGAGAGGACACAGCAAAAAAAATAGCAAAGAAAAAACTAGCTAATTCTTGAATTTCAGCGTGAGCAGGTCAGACCTTATCAATTTAAATGGTGATTTAAGAAATTCTCAGGGATCATTTCCATATAAGAGGAAACTCTAGTGAATGAGTTGAGTTGTGTGTCTAATGTTCTCATTAGACCATAAACACTTCATAAATTCAGAAAAAGATGGTGCTATGTACTACAGTAGTCAGGGAAATTTTCACCCTGGGTATGCCTGAGATGTGAATTTCTCCTTGAAGGATGGGTTAATTTCAGATGAAAATAGATTGGTTATCTGATTCAAGAACTAGTGTAAGCAAAGAGCATAGATGATACACTCAAGATTCAGCAGTGACTTAACACAACATTGTTAATCAACTATACTTCAATTAAAAAAGAAAGATTTAGCCGTGATCATGTAGGTTCCCAGGAAAGCCCACCTGAGTGGGAATCTATCAGGATGACCACAAAGCCCATTATATGCCCTTACCCATAGTGTTTTAAGTGCTGACTTCTTTCATAATCATCACTGTGTCATGGATGGAAAATCGCTCTTTTTTTTTGTTTGTTTTTTTTTGGCCCTGTGGCGCAGCACGTGGGATCTTAGTTCCCTGACCAAGGATCCAACCCAGTGCCCCCTGCAGTGAAAGCAAGGAGTTAATCTCTGGACCGCCAGGGAAGTCCCGGAGAATAGCTCTTAATTATAGGCTGGATTTAGCATCATTGTTTTACGAATTTACCTCCAGTCCTTTACACCATAAAAGAGCCATGAACTCCATCAAATATGTGTGCTCCCTGCTTCCAGCTGAAAATCTGTCCTTTAGAACTCTATTATCCTTCATCCTCCTAAGCCTTTGCATTTCATGGAACCCTTACCCCTCAAGAATTAGCTCAACCATAACTTTATACCTGAAATATTTGTGATACCTCCAATTTCTGAAACACTACCCCTCATTCACTATAACATTCACTATGTTAATTATAATGTAACTGTAAGGAACGGCACCAAGAAACGGAGGAGAGCTTAAACAAGCTTTATTTGGGAACGCTCCCGGGCAAGGTTCACTGGTCCGAGAGAAAGGGGCCAGAGAAGTCGCGCCCGGGCAAGGGTTTGGGCAGAATTTATAGGGGAAGAAGGGAAAGGGGTGTGGTGAATCCGGGAGGGCGCAGGGTATTCCTTATTTGGTGGTCTTTTCGGGTATCGAGGCAATATCTGGTGCGGGTCGCATCAGTCTTGGGACCATTTGTCCCGCCCCTCGAAAGGCGGGAAGACTGGGCTGGGTGGAAAGTCCCCAGGTCAGTTCCTGGAACTGGGTGGTCCGGAAAGTTTCGGTCTGATGCAACCTGTGAGTCTGATTGCGTTCCCCTGCCTCGGGCCAGTTGGCCTTACAGTAACCTAATTAACATTATCACACAACTATAATCATCTGTTTACCTATATCTCTCCCGTACCAGATGATTGTTCTTCAAGGACATAAACAATATCTTATTCACCTTTTGATTCTTAGCTCCAAGTCCAATGCCTGACATATGTTAAATATCTAAATAAAGTTTCTGTTTTTTGGAAGAGAAGAGGAATGAACTTCCACTGTGAGTACCAAGGTGACCTCAATTAGGCAGATCAGAAGCTATGAAGGTAAAAATAAGAACAGAGAAAGGAAGCACAAAATTTTTTCCCCTAGAGGAGCAGTACTAGACTAAATCGTGACTAAGGCATTTTGACTTTAATGGTTTCTTCTTTTCTTTTTTTTAAATTTTATTTATTTTTGGCTGCTTTGGGTCTTCGTTGCTGCACGCAGGCTTTCTTTAGTTGCGGCGAGTGGGGGCTACTCTTTGTTGCGGTGCACCGGCTTCTCACTGCAGTGGCTTCTCCTGTTGTGGAGCACAGGCTCTAGGCACGCCGGTTTCAGTAGTTGCAGCACACGAGCTCAGTAGTTCTGGCACACAGGCCCTAGAGCACGTGGGCTTCAGTAGTTGCAGAGTGTGGGCCCAGGGCATGTGGGCTTCAGTACATGTGGCTTGCAGGCTCTAGAGCACAGGCTCAGTAGTTGTGGTACACGGGCTTAGTTGCTCCGTGGTATGTGGGATCTTCCCGGACCAGGGCTTGAACCCATGTCCACCTCGCAGCATGCCCTGCAGTGGAACGTTTCCCTGCAGCGGAAAAGTGGAGTCTTAACCACTGCGCCACCAGGGAGGTCCCTAAAGGCTTCGTATTAGGGCCTAGCCTCTAGGACCCCTGGTTCCCCCATGATGTCCTCAGCTGCTGTGAGCTTTTCACTTGGATTTGCCCTCCCCAGGCTTCATCCTATATCCCACGCCTTTTCCTATTTCCTCTTCCCCAAATCCATCATTCTAGTTTCTCTCTTAGCTTACTGCTCTCTGCTAGCAAACCTAAAACTTCAATGTGTGGAAATATGTCATTATGTATCCCAAGTGTGTTCCCCTGAGATGCTTCATTCAAAAGAATTTTCCTGTTAAATTTAGGAAATGTTTATACACAACCTCACCCTTGAGGACAAAATGTGCATTAACATATTAAAGGCTTAGAGAAGTCTTACACTGGAAAACTTTATTGATTTTTTTAATCCTGCATTTTCCAAAATTATTTGTCAATGAAAGCTTTTTTAATACCACCTCTTAATGTCCCACAGGACTCCTGTTCCACAGAACACACCCAAGGAAGCACCAGGTAAGGATTAGCAGTTCAAGTGACTTACTTGAATCACAACAGGTATTTTCTAACATGGTCCGAAGGGATACATGCACCCCAGTGTTCATTGCAGCACTGTTTACGATAGCCAAGACATGGAAGCAACCTGAATGTCCATTGACAGAGGAATGGATGAAGCAGATGTGGTACATATATACAATGGAATATTACTCAGCCATAAAAAAGAATGAAATAATGCCATTTGCAGCAGCATGGATGGACCTAGAGATTGTCATACTGAGTGAAGTAAGTCAGAGAAAGACAAATATCATATGATATTGCTTATATGTGGAATCTAAAAAGAAATGATATAGATGATCGTATTTACAAAACAGAAATGGACTCACAGACTTAGAGAAATGGTTACCAGGTGGGGGAAGGGTGGAGGGAAGGGATAGTTAGGGAGTTTGGGATTGACATGTACACAGTGCTATATTTAAAAAGGATAACCAGCAAGGACCTACTGCTCAATGATGTGGCATCTTGGATGGGAGGGGAGTCTGGGGGAGAATCGATACATGTATATGTATGGATGAGTCACTGTGCTGTGCACCTGAAACCATCACAATATTGTCAGTCGGCTATACTCCAATATAAAATAAAATGTTAAAATAAAAGAAAAACCTATGAGCCTTACACCTGATTAAAAAAAAAACAAAACAGGTATTTTCTAAAGACTGTGTTTTAACCCAGAGGCTTTGGTAGGAATTTCAGGTGATTACTTGTGGTAGACCTTGTGGGTAAAGAGTCTCTGTGGAGTGCTTCAGATTATGTCATGATGGAGAAACTTTTTTATATCTTTATTTTGTGCCAAGCAACATACTATATGTTTTCAAGTATCTTTTTCCAGTTAATTCAAAAAACAGTCCTATGAGGTAGTTATATGTTTACCATTTTAAAAATGAGGAAACTGATCTCAGAGGTTAAGTAGTTTGTCCAATATCACACAGTTTATAAACGGCGAAGGTGAGTCAAATCCAGTTCTTATAGTATTAAATCTCATATTCTATCATTTTCACACTACCTGAATTTCTAGGTCAGTATTTCTCAAAGCTTGGTCCTAGGATGCTTAGCAAAAATCCAGATTCCTGGGGGACTTCCCTGGTGGTCCAGTGGTTAAGACTCAACTTTTCCACTGCAGGGAAATGTTCTACTGCAGGGCATGCTGCAAGGCGCGACCAAAAAAAAAAAAATTCAGATTCCTGGGACCTATCCAGATGTAATAAATTAGAGTTTTGTGGCTGGACAAGGACCAGGTGGTTTTAACAAGCTCCTCAGTTGATTATTACTCAGTTTATTAACACTACAGTTTGAGAACCACAGTTCTAGCTATATATTATTTTTACCACATTGCACTACCATCATCCAACTAATTAACCAATCAACACATTATAATGTTGGTCTTGACTCACATTGCTGTACTCTCAAGTCCAGCCCAATCAAGTCTCCATCCTACATTGTCTTTGAATATTACCATATAGCTTCCCCTGAGTAAGGCAACCCATCCCCTGAAGCTGAAAGAGACAACAAATGAATCTTCTCACTTTGAATGCATTGTTTTTGTTGATGATGTAGGCACTCCCCACTTCAACTGGCTATCCCAGTGAAATAACAAATCTCAATTGGCGAAAATTTGAGAGCAAAAGATACCCAAAGAAAGGCAGTGATACCAAAGAAACTCAGGGCTTTTGACTTTCTTCTCCTGAATGATTTATAAAAGGTTTTGCTTCTTTTATTGCTGATGCCTTTTATATATTAGTATATTCCTCTTTACTAATTCCCTAGACAAACCAGCAGTCCTTTCTGTTAAATGATCTGCCATTAAGTACAAAAAGGTCAAGTAACTGTCATTTTCTCTTCACTGGATCATGTGAAATATTTCAACTCTACAGTGATGTGCTCTGGCCAAGAAATAAGAAAAAATAGCTAGAGTGTGTACAAATTTGTGTGGAGGGGGCAGGGGTGAGAGAGAGAGAGAGGAGGAGAGTAAATAGGTCCTTCTTCCCCCTTGTCTTTTTGTTTCTAAGTTAGAAACCATCTCTACTTTACCTCTTGTCTTCCCAGTTCATTACTATTGTTACAGGCATCACATAACGTAACTGATGTTTCATTGCTCTGTACTTTCATCCAGGAGATATTAGGTGAAGATAAAAGTGAAGGAAAATGTAGTAACCAGGATGAGAACAGTTATTAGAATAGGCATCTTGTTGACATACTGACACAGATTGATGGCTCTCTGCCCTGATATCCATTCTCACCTTCTTCCTTATTAATACAACTCCAGCACTCTACTGCCCAGAATAAGGAAGACAGTCCCTGCCTTCCTTGCAGCCAGGCGTAGCCATGTGTTTAAGCAATGGCTTTTGAAATACAACTGGAGGAGCTGTGTGGCAGTTTCTGGGAATCTCTTTGGCCCTCAGTCTTCTATATCCCCTGGAATGCAAATGTGATGACTAGAGCTAGAATTGCTGTTTTCGACATGAGGTAAACTCTGAAGGCAAAGCAGCAAGAACAAAGGAGTTGTGGTCTCTGAGGGCCATGGAGTTACCACGTCAGCCCTGGAATCATTAACTCCACATTAATTTCACGTGAAAGAGAAACTTTTGACCTGGTTTAAGGCTCCATAACTTTGGGCTCGCCATCACATGCAGCCCAGCCTAGGCTAACTGACACAGCCTCTATTCCCACAGGGACTGCCTACAGCATGGCTCTGGTCCTGAATTTATTTTCATGTGAGTAAATAAAATAAAAGAGATGCCATCTGTACTAATATTTTTGTTTAAAAATTTTTAAATTCTAGTTATCTTAACAGGATATTCAACTCGCTGCTACAAAGCTATGTGATTCCATGATTCTTTGATGGAATTACCTCGAGGCTCTCAAGGTGATATGGGAGATTGCAAAAGAGGCTGGGTGTCTGGGATTCACAAAACTTTTTCTTGTGTAAAGTGTAATGTCTAGATTGACTCAATTTTCAAAGAAAACTAGATCACTGCTATTCCTAAAGTTCATATATCTTGACTTTTTCTCTTGCATTTTAAATATATTTTCCTAACTGTGATACCTGATCACCACGGAAAATTTGGAAAACACCAATGTTTTTCTTTTTCTTTGTTTCCCCTTGCCCTTTGTTTCTCCCAGAAGTGCACAGCAAGGCAAGGGAAATGCCAAAATCTAGAGGAAGTTCAGGGAAAACCAAGGGAAAGGAAGGGGTGAGGTCTCCAGAATCCTCTATGCACCTGAATTGTCATAAACTGGGTAGTGGTTTGAAGAGAAGCGGTTTACATGTCTGCTTTTTCAGAACAAGTCTCACAGTGGCACCTTCCTCTGTTGTTGTTTTTCCTAAATTTCTCCAGCTCTTTCTTCTTATGTAAATATATGTCCTGCACCCCATTTCATGCTTTATTATTCCCAAATAGCAAATGCATTAGGCCCTTTGATTCATCTGTGGAGAATGCATTTTGAAGCAAAGCTTAATACCCTAAAATGGTTAGTTCATGGGGTTTTAATTTTAGGAATATCATAAAAGCATTAATTCATAGTCTTCAACTGACACAAAAACTCAATGGATCTCCTCGTGGAAAATCCCCCCTCCTGTCCTTTGCTCAGAAGTGTGCAGGACACTTAATGCAAATCAAAGCCCTCATAAAACTTGTATGCTACCTGCTGGCTTCCTGGAGAGGCCGCCTGGACCACAGTCTTGAAGAAAACTGTCTCCATAGGGGAGGCAAGTCCTTGAAGTCTCATGGTGGTCAACCAAAGGAAAACTCATACCACCTCTGGGTCTTTCAAAATGTTTTTATTAGAGACCCAGTTTTAGTCGCCTGACCAAAGGCAAGGTCTGAAGACCCCTATCTTATTTTTATTTTCTGCACTGATCAAACCACCCTGATCAGTGGCCCGTCTGTGATGATAGTATTGTTAGGTTCACATCACAAGAATATTAACTTAAAATAGATGATGGCTCATAAAAACTGCATAATGCTAGTGGCAATTTTGTGACTACTAACCAATGGGTCATTTTTTTCTCTATCTGCGTAAGTATAACTTTTGAGCAAATCACTCTCCGTGAAAATAAGTAGTTTCATAGTAAAAAAAATAGTTGGAATGTAATTCCTGCAAAACAAAACAAAACCAAATGAACAAACAAACAAAACACCCAGAAGGAATGCTACTGCTGCTTCTCTGAATTTTCTCAACATAAAACTAAATTAAATGTTACCTGCCAAAATCCTCCTAATAGCAAGTTCCTTGGTGGTCTAGTGGTTAGGATTCGGCGCTTTCACTGCCGAGGCTCAAGTTCAATCCCCAGTCAGGGAACTGAGATCCTGCAAGCCACATGGAGCAGCAAAAGAAATACTCCTAATAAACAAATATGGGGCAGGGGGTGTTCGAGCAAAGCATTTTTAAGTGACATACTGTGTGTCTTTCAATTTTTTAAAACACAGCCTTTGTATTAGTTTATTTTATCACTCAATATAGTGCCCCACCTGGCTATCAACTATAGAAATTTTGTTGCTTACATGCTTCCTGGCCAAGGTCAGGATTGGGCTCAGCCTGTATTAGAACTCACCCTAAGTTTGGTCTAGGTAGGAGCAATCTTAGTTCATTGTCTTTAGAATTGTGTGCTCTGACCTTGGGCCCCATTTCTAGTAGCTAGCCTTCATCCTTGAACAGGCCTTACCCTTGTACCCTTGAACTGGGTCCTGACTTCCTGCCCTGAACTGTTTTCTGACCTTGACACCTGCTTGGTTCTCCCCAGTTGTCCATAGCTCTGGAGGCTTATCCCTGAATGCCAGTCTGGAGATGGGGGCCCAGCTACCCACTTCCACTTTTGCCTCAACCTTCTCTTTCTAAATGTCCACATAATTCCGAGTCTGGGATTCTCTGCTGATCTTTGAGAACAGCTAGCTCTTGCCGCATCAGCTAATGTTGCTCTCTAACCAGACTACCACAGATGTATGTCTCCATTCTCGCTGGATATTGTCATCCATCCACCTAGACTCCTCCAGGACACTGCACACCCCAAAAGGCATGTAGATTTCCCAGATCCTCTCTGCCCTGCCTTGCCAGACTCTCAGCTACCCACCAACCTCTAGTGCTCACACTGACTCCTTAAGATCAAGTTTTTCCCATGTCCATCAGCTTGTCAATTTTAGGTTTTTAGTTATAGGAAGGAAAAAATGAAAAGCTGTTATCTCTATCTTACTTCAGGATTCAAGCATCTGGTACAAAAACAAAACAAAACAAAAACCAACCAACCAACACACAATAGCAGATATTCAACATTTATTTTAAAATCTCAGAATCCCGGAATCAAGGAGAGATCATATATGTGACCTTGTAGCTTCCTACTCAACTGCAGACATCCTTGATAGTTGATCCTCAAACCTTTCCAGACAACCTGTCCCATTGTCAGCTATTTCCTCTTTCTATTGAACTGGAATCCGTAGCACTAAACGTTCTGTTCATTAATGAAAGATGGAAACAAAGAGCGTATGAAACTTCATAATCATCCATTCATTCCATGAACACAGTAGCAGGCACTGAATTACAGTTGCCCAGGAGTCAGGGTGACAGAGCAGCAAGCTGGAGGCCAGAGGATTCTGTCAACTTCAGGGAAAAGCTGAGGTTGAGAATGGGGCAGGCCAGAAGGAGTGAAATGGGAGACTGGGAGAAGAAATCTTTAGAATCAGAATGGAGCAGGAATCTGTCTCTGTCATGTCCCTAGGGTCCCAGAAATGAAAGATATTTCTACATCAGAGGCCAGGCAATTCATAGGAAATTATGTAGAGCTACTAGGGGTTTTTCTGTTGTTGTTCCTTCAGTACCAATTTCCATCGCAAATTAGTTTTTTTCGTTTCACAGGTGAAAGTAGTCATTTCTAAAATATGGATAAAAATTGGCAATTTTTGAAGTAAAAATTATCCAACCTTCAATTTCTTCAGCTTCTAAGAAAAAGAACGACAAGGCAGAATAATGATAATTAAATTCAGATGCTAGCCCCAGATTCTGTCAACTTGAAAAAGCTGTTTAACCTCTCCGAGCCTGAATTTCTCCATCTATAAAAAATTAGAGTTAAAATACGTTTCACCACATCACAGAGTTGCTGTGAAGCTACAAAAATAAAAGCTACCATTCATCAAACTCTGACTCTAGGCCAGACTTCGAGCTCTGCGATTTAGGTACATTATCTCCTAAATCCTCACAACAGTCCTGTTGGATAAGAACCCATTATCCCCATTTTCCAGATGATGAAACTGAGGCTTCCAAAGGTTCAGCAATTTTCCACTAGAACTTTAATCTGCATGTATCTGGCTCTAAAACACTTTCTCTCAACTAGGTCTAAACTGTGGGAAAGGATCAGCAACTAGAGTTCTTATGTAAGCACATGAAAGGAAATATTAATAAGGATTTTTGTCCTCCCTACAATATGCCTTGTTTATATGAATTTGATGGTGGGTTTCTTGTTACTATTTCACTGCAAAAGAAAAAAAAAGCATATTGTAAGAAAATTTTCAAACAACACAGAGTGTAATGAGTAAAAACTTCACACACACACACACACAGACACACACTCACACACACACACACACTGCCCAACCTGCCAATCTCAGTCTTGCTCTACCTCCCATTATTGAAAATTTGGAATTGTATCTTTCCAGAACTTTTCTATGCACTACACATATACATATATAGAGAGATTTTACATCAGTAGGACTACCCTACACACATTATTCTGAGATTTGCCTTTTTTCACTAATCAATGGACCTCTTTCAATCTGCATAATATTCCATGTGTGGATGTACCATATTTTTTTTTAATTTTTACTTTTATATTGGAGGAAGTTGATTAACAATGTTGTGTTAGCTTCAGGTGTACAGCAAAGTGATTCACTTATACATATACATGTATCTATTCTTTTTCAAATTCTTTTCCCATTTAGGTTATTACAGAATATTGAGCAGAGTTCCCTGTGCCATACAGTAGGTCCTTGTTGGTTACCTATTTGAAATACAGCAGTGAGTACATGTCAATCCCAAACTCCCTAACTATCCCTCCTCCCCACCCGTCCCCCATGGTAACCATAAGTTCATTCTCTAAGTTTGTGAGTCTGTTTCTGTTTTGTAAATAAGTTTATTTGTATCATTTTTTTTAGATTCTGCATATAAGTGATATCATATGATATTTGTCTTTCTCTGTCTGACTTACTTCACTTAGTATGATAATCTCCATGTCCATCCACATTGCTGCAAATGGCATTATTTCATTCTTTTTAAAGTCTAATATTTCATTGTATATATGTACCGTCTTTATTATCTTAATGTTAATGGACTCAGTATGTTTCTAATTTTCAGTTATTATAAGAAATGTTATCATGAACACCTTTATACCTATATCTTTGAGCACATGTACAAAATATTTCTGTAGAATTGTTTTTAGAAGTGGTTTGCTGGGTCAGGGAGTGTGTATACTTTTAATTTTGATGGGTATTGTATTAATTCACATTCCACCATAGTATATGTGTGCTCTCTACATCTTTACCAAAACTAGACATGAGCAGGCTTTTACATTTATGCTAGTTTAATGGAGGAAAAATTATAACTTGCTCTCATTTGCATTTCCCTGAGTGCTAATGAGATTATGCATTTGTGTTGACTACCTAGTTGTATTTCATCTTCCAAAAATTATTTGCCTCTCCATATCCTTTGTTCAGCTTTCCATTGGAATATTTTTCTTTTTACTGTTGGATTTGAAGGAGAACTTTACATATTGTAGATATTACTCCTTTGAATATTATATGTATTGCAGATATTTTCTTCCAATTTATTGCTTGTCTTTTAACATTTTTAAATGGGTAAAACAATTTTTTACTTTTATGTAGTTAAACTTCTTTTCATTTATGACTTGGCAGCTTTATGTATTGCTTAGAAACTTCTTCCCTGGTTAAAGATCATAAAAAACATTCTCCTATATTTTCTTCTAGGATTTTTATTACTTCCCTTGAATATTTTCATGTAAAGTAAAGATCTAATTCATCTTTTTTTAAATGAGCAACCCAACTGGCTCAACACGTGAATTGAATGGTTCATCTATTCCACTGATTTGAAATGTGCTTTTATCATAACTACATCAATGTGTACCTTGATCTTTTTCTAGACTTTGTATTCTGTCCCCAAGATCACTTGTTCTATCTCTGTATCACTACCCCTTGCATATTAGCTAGCATATCTGTAGCATATATTCATTTGCTGCTGGTAAGGCAAGTCTTCAAAGATAGTACTTTTCCTAAATTTCCTAAGCCATTATAAGTAATGGTATCAAGGGATCCAGATATACCCTACCTGCCCATTTATTCTTGGAACTGCTAAATTCATAGGGAAGACAGTGCTACTTTCGATGAAAACATCATTAATACATATTGTACTCAAAAAAGTCTGTTTGAAGCTACCTAAAACAGCAAATTCAACCACTACATCATACCAAAGCCATTATGTCTCTGAGTGATTTTGAGAACGCCAGCCCTCTGCATCTTTCTCTCTTTTCCCAATTAATATGGTCAAGAGATAAATATCTCTCAAATCTTATTCCTTTGGAAAGACAGGGAATTGATTAAAAATCCTGGTTTTCATAATTCATAACATAACATACTGTCCACGTAATTTGGAACATTCATTTTAATACACATTTTTAAAATAATGATGATTATATAATAGAGATATTTAAATAATTAGAGCCAGCATAGTTCAGTGATTTAAATTATGGGCTTTAGACTCAGACATTTTAATTCAAATCATAGATCATGGTAAGTTACTTAACTTCTGGGGAAACTCAATTTCCTCATCTATAAAATAAAGATTAAAATGCCTACCTTGTCTGCGGTTTGTAAGGATTAGAAATAATGTATGTAAAGTATTTAAACATTGCAGCACTTAGTAGGTACCCAAAAAATTGTGATTGTTATTCTATTGTATCTTTTGCATGCATGTAGCAGTTTTCTCTTTTCAAAGTGCTTTTGTGGGTCTTTTTCTCGTCCTGTTCTTTTTATGGATGAAATATGGGCACAAAGACATTGAGAGGGAGGGCTGCTGGCAATTGTTCACTGCTGTGGAGGGAAACAAGGGTGAGCTTAAGAAAGCACTGTACACTGTGGAATCTTAAGGACTCATTCCTCTTGCACCCCCAGTCAAGACCTGAGAGGCAAAGCTCCTTTGAGAGCATTTGAGTGTTAGAAGTTTATGAGGTTTTTATAAGATGATCCATTTAAAATAGATCATACTTAATCCCATTGAGGATCTGGTTTAGATGAGCTTTTCTTTTCTATATAACCATTGTGAATGAAAAATAGTGTCAAAATTCTAACTTCCTTACATTTACACAAAAGTCACTGGGGAAATAAAGTTGTATTTACATTTTGCATCATTTACTTGATCCTCATGTTAGGCCAATAAATTACATATTAAAAGTCCTCAGTGTCCAACTTGCTTACCTGCTAAATTAACCAATTAATTGTGCTATAACCGTTATTGGAGGTGCTATTTAGAGGTAAGCTTAAATGGCTAGGTGGTGGTTTCAGTTCAAGAAATGAACAAGTGTATTTTTTCAACATTGTAAAAAAATTCACTTTCTATCCATTTACTAAGAATGACTTGCCTCAATATTTTCTTCCCACCCCTAGAGCATTGATCAACATGCTTTGGTATATGTGCAATTGAGCGTAGAATAACAGGGGCAATAAAGAAATAAACCTCAGTTCGCTCATAAAGAGGTCATTCTGGGACCAAGTCAGAGAATATAGGTCTTGGGGGCGTTGTGCAAAAAAACATGTTATTGACATTAATTACTGTTTACTTCAAAGTAGAGAGTTACTTTCTGGGACTCAATGTCTAATATGGATCATTTTGAGGCATAAGATTATATGAAAACTGACATCTGATGTAAAAGGTAGAGTGAATAATACATCTTTTATAAGTTTACAATGTAGTATTTGAAATGTATTTGAATCTAATCATCATTTTCCTTGCTAATGGTAATATGATAAAAATACAAATTTAAGCCGATTCTTAAATGGGCAAAGCAATAATTACATATGAATGAAAAACAAACCAACACTTTTAAAAATTATCAAAAAGGTCCATTGGTACATAAATGACCACGTATTTTTGCATTTTCAAATAATGAAGCCTCACATGGATCGTCATAATTGTTACTGGTTTTTAATATTGGGCAAAGCACAAATACAAAATGTACTTGAAGCTCAGCTTTAAGTAGATTATGAACATTTAATATAGAATGTTATCATAATATTCAGAGCACCAAATTGCAGACTTCTGTCACCCACTTTCAAGCATGCTTCTGAAGATCATAGTTAATTCTGCTGATTTATGGTAATGCTGCGGCATTATCGTCCACAGCATCAGAAACCACTAACAAGCTTAGTATAAGCTTGGGCTGAAATGGTTTGAGGTTTAAATTTCTGTAACGATTATAAAGTAGAAGGAGTAAAATCCCACTTCAGCAAAAAAAAAAAAAAAAAAAGTACTGCATTTCCACTTACTATCACGTCCATCCCCCACCTCCCAGTAGCCTTCCCCGACTGCATCAAGAAAAGTAACTTCTAATGGACGGGCATTTAAAATTTTCCACATAGTCTTTTCTGAATGGTAATATTCCTAATTCAAATATATAATGCTCACAGCTTTTCCTTGCTGAGGAAGACTACTCTAAAAGAGTTTACCCTATCCTTCGAAAACGGTTGCTCTTTTTAAAACAAATTCCATTTTGGAAGCTCCTTTTTTGAACATTAATTTACATTACATTCAATCTTCTAGAAAATGGTTAGAAATCAGAACATTTTAATGGCCATTATCTTCTTCTGGCCAAAGGATTGTGTCATGTTAATGTGTGGCCCTTAAGCAGATGAGACCCATTCGTTTGTCTTCTTTCGGGCTGTGGAAAGTCAAAAGAAGCCCTGGGTTGAATCAGCACAGAAAAATAGGGGCCTGTCTATCCAGACCGCTCCGCCAAAGGTGAGTGCATCCTTGTCATTGAACACAATGAGCAGAGGCTAATAGTGGCAGGAGATTTGTGGCGTCTTCAAGAAGAAAAATACAGTAACAACCACACCATCCCTGCTGCAAGATAAAAGAGCCGCTCCCGTGATCGCAAACCGATTTCCAAGAAAGTGAGCTAAAGGAAGAACCCTGTGTCCCACACTTGTGGCTGTATCCTCCTGCGTGGAATAAGACAGAAACAGGTTCAACAGGAACTGGCTTCATGTTTTCTATAAGAATGTAAATTCATGTCATCATTCAGTGCCTCTATAAAAAAGCCAATCTTGCCTTTGGTTCTTGGGAGATAGCCACAATTGAAAAATAGGAGGGGGTGGGGGACATACCGTCCACAAAGGTGCTAATGGTCTGGGGTGGGGCGGAATTGGGCACAGGTTCACCCGGAATCCTTCCTGAAAGAGTAGGATTTGGTCCAGCAGAATGTACCTCCCCAAACTATAATTTCAAAATCAACTGAAAAACAGGCTGACACTTAGGACACAGGGAAAACACACAGGTAAAGAAAACAGAATAATCATGTGTGTTAATTTACACTCTACCTCTGCACCAAAAACCAAATAAGAAGGAATATTTCATGACACCTGTTTTCATTTGAGAGAGAAATTTTAGTATGCATGACCAAATTTTAGTATCCCTGAAGGCAAAATCTTGTTCAGGAAAAAAACAAACAAAAAACCCCTGAAATTCCTAAAATTTTTCTCTCCTCTAAGAGGGATAATGTTTTTTATGCGGGTGGGGGAATTATCTCTTCAGAGAATATGCATAAAGCATTGGACTCCTTCTCTGAGGAATAGCAGCGGATGGGAGCGAATGAACCAGTAAGGGGTGAAGTACAGTTAGGTTGGTGGGAAACTAAGGAAGGAAGAAAGGAGACGGAAGCGTCTGTGGGGATTTGGTACAGCGATGGCAGGGGTACCCAGCGAACCGAGCCTTTGTGATTCTTAATGGACTTCCCAAGGCAGAGTAGCCAGGTCAGTAGCGACTGTTCAGTATAAAGTGGGTAACGGGGTCAAAACAAACAAACAAACAAACAAAAAGCAAACCCAAGAAGGAAAGTAACTCGAAATTTCACGCCTTTTAGAGCCCAGAGCGATACAGGGAAACCACAGGTCTCCCTAAGATGCCGGATGGCTCATCTTCTGAAGTTCAAACACCGACTCCTCACTATGGCTTTCTTTTCAAGATGTCATTCTCCCGCCTCCATACCCACTACCAAACAAACATAGAAATCTACTACTGTTCTCCCCATGCACTCCATTTTCTTCCAATCTGAGAGCCATTTGTGTGTATAATTGAAAATTAGCGGTGCAGCTGTTTGAAGAGAGTAATTTATCACAGCGCATTGTTCGTGCCTGACACTTTAGACCTGGCTCTAACAAGCCAGTGGTTGCTGGGGGTTGAGCTACAGAAAGCGATTCGGCTGTAATGCTGCGTTTCCCCTGCTTTGTTGCTAATTGTAGCCTCTTTTTCTCCATTGAATTGGGAGTTGAGTAAAAGAGCTTGTTTGCTCTGTGCGGTGAGGCTGCCAGGGCCGCTTGGGCTATTATCACAAGATACTCTTGATCTTTTGAAAAGCAGGAAATAGAATTTTTCTCCAACAGGGAAAGTAATTTGCGATGCGTCCATTAGTTCTTCATTAAAGCAAGATTAAATTGCACGGCAAATCACATCTGTGTTTGGATGATTAAAGGGTGGCATTTTAGAGGCCAAAACTAATTACTAGTCAAAATGAATGGGAGTGAAAAAACAGTCATGTTTTTACATTAGATAGTGTGGCTTGTAATTAGATTCAAGCTAATTCCACTATTTCTTCTCTTTTAATGAGATGAGCCTGTCCTCATCTTTTTCTAGGCCATGCTAACAACCCCAAATGTATAATTTTGATAATACTAAGAGTTTACTTTATTGAAATTTCTTTGCTACCTGCCACAAGTGACTGTTCTCTCCAGTGGTGCTTCATTACATAGAAACTTAGCTACTCAGCAGTATAGTTTAAAACAAGAGTCATTCCTACAGGAAAAAGAGTAATTTTAAATGAATATGCATAAATGTATATATGTAAAAATGTATATTTTAAAATGTTATTGAAATTAACCATCTCCTGAAATTTGTACACAACAAATCCTTCTCATTTGGGCAACTAAAGTAAGTACCTTTAGCAATGAAGAGTAAGGAGTAAGGTTTGCATGCAATAAGTATTGAAGGGCTCCACATTCAGTGTCCATTTGGATATTATTGTTTCTTTCCTGCCTTGCAATATAATTTTTCTCATATCTCCTGTATGTTTTCACCTTTTCCTATGATTAAGGCATGTTATGATGAATTCTCCTCTGATTTCAGTTTTTATTTTTATTTAAAACAAACATGGGAAATTAAAAGCATTGCACCAAGGAAAAGAAACACGTAAAGTGAATTATGTGTTGACTCCTAAAGCAATTATGATATTTCTCAAAAGTAGGTTAAATTTGCTTTCTGAAATATGTTTCAGTTTTTAATGGTGGAAAAATGGTAATTTCTGAAGTAACCACAGATCATATTTAGATGAGTCAAGCAATTATTGAAGGAAAAAGAAGGAAATGGGCATTTACTGACCTAGGTGCTCTTGGATGTGTTGCCTTATCAGAAACACCCTGGGAGGACCAGAATCCATTCAATTCTCTGGTCTGAGTTTTTTAATACATCAGCTTCAGTGGCCTCAGTGAAGTGGGAACCTACTAAACAGGACAACACAAAGTTTTCCCTTTCTAGCAATTAACTCGGACTTTGACATCAGAATTTCCAAATCTCTCATGATTCAGGCAATATTTTAATAAAAGTCTTTGTAGCAAAGTCCCTACTGCATCTTCAGGCCAAAGACTGCACTTTCCTCCCCAGTGTATTTCCAAAGCCTAGCACTTCTTATGACAATGGGATAAAGGAATAATTGACCAAAAGAAAAGAGAACAAATAAATAAATGAATTGGGGGAAAACAATCTTTGCAAATCAAATTTTCCTCAGTAGTTTTAAAATGAAATCTATGAAATGTGGGCTGTTATTCCTATGTGATATAGGCAAACAGCATACAGCATTTTAAAACATGTGAACATGTACTGCCAACACAGAGATAAGAACAGGAACAGGATTCCTGAGATCTAGTAATTGTACCAGACACATGAATTTTTATATTAACCATTTATTTGTCCATTTACTCACTTATTCATCCATTCCATTTTTTAGCTGAATTTTACTAGGTTAATTGCATTCTTTAACTTTTCTTACTATAGTTTTCATTTAACCGACACTTGATATGTGATGTTTCCTAAGACAACAATAGCTCCTATTCCGTTCTTATTTTGCCCTAACCTCTTGCATCTTGTCACAAAGATGTCACAATGGCACAGACAGACATTTAAAAGACTTTCCTGGTACAAAGCAGAAGTTGTACCATGTAACACACAGAGGCAGTCACAGTGAATTCTAACTGTTCATATGTGTGGTGCTTTGACTGCAGTGCAAGTGAATAGTAGGCGATGATTTCTTTTGATACCAACTCAAGAAAATGGATAAAACCAAAGTTTGTGATCTATGGTTCCACATGAACAAGTGGTTCTAATTTACGTGCTTGTTGGCCATCTCAGGAGAGTGTTAAGAGTTTGAATGGTCCCTCAACTAAGTGTCCCTAGAAAGAAGTCTGTACTCAGCAACCTTCACTGAAGACTCATGGAGAGCTCTTTTCCTGATGCTTTGGGAACATGTTTCTTACCTTCAGGAAATTTGAACTAAGGATGCTTGTTGGTGATTTTCAAAAAAACCTAGCAGTTACTACACATACCATTAAATTCTCTTTCTTATGACTGAGACTCTTGAAAGCTTTAAAGCAACAATATCAGTTGACATTCTACAAGTATTTATTGAGGGCCTCTGCGTGCCAGGTAATGCGGATATAGTAGTGCATAAAAAATTTCTGCTCTTATGGAGCCTATAAAACACAGAAACAAGTAACAATAGCTTAAATATTGTCTTCAGTAAGAATTAAGAGGCCTTTACCAAGAGGCACATGAAAAGATGCTCATCATCGCTAATTATTAGACAAGTGCAAATCAAAACTACAATGAGATATCACCTCACACTAGTCAGAATGACATCATCAAAAGTCTGGAGAGGGTGGGGAGAAAAGGAAATCCTTCTACACCGTTGATGGGAATGTAAATTGGTGCAGCCACTATGGAGGACAGTATGGAGGTTCCTTAAAAAACTAAAAATAGAGCTACCATATGATCCAGCAATCCCACTCCTGGGCATATATCTGGAGAAAAACATGGTTCGAAAGGATATATGCACCCCAATGTTCATTGCAGTTCTGTTTACAATGCCCAAGACATGGAAGCAATCTAAACGTCCATTGACAGATGAATGGATAAAGACGTGCTACATATATACAATGGAATATTACTCAGCCATTAAAAAGAATGAAATAATGCCATTTGCAGTGACATGGATGGACCTGGAGATTACCATACTAAGTGAAGTAAGACAAATATCGTATGATATCACTTATATGCAGAATCTAAAAAAAATGATACAAATGAACTTATTTACAAAACAGAAACAGACTCACAGACTTAGAGAACGAACTTATTGTTACCTGGGGAAGGGTGGGGAGAGGGATAGTTAGGGAGTTTGGGATTGACATGTACACACTGCTATGTTTAAAATAGATAACCAACAAGGACCTACCATATAGAACAGGGAACTCTGCTCAGTACTCTGTAATAACCTAAATGGGAAAAGAATTTGAAAAAGAATAGACACATGTATATGTATCAGTGATTCACTTTGCTGTACACCTGAAACTAAAACAACATTGTTAATCAACTATACTCCAGTGTAAAATAATAATTAAAAGAAAAGAAATGAGGCCTTTAAAACACAACTTACTAAAGGAACATTATGGTGCTTATTAAACGTGACATATCCGGTTCATTGTGACTTCTTTAGAACCTCTAATTCAGGTGCAAAAATGATTATCAACTTGTGGCTTTGTTTTCATCCCCTCAACTCATTTGGGCTACAGGGACAGTGGCTGAATGAACTGTGAAGAGAGAAAGATCAATTGTCCTCTTGATAGGTAGCAACTAGCTGAGGGGAGGAACCATTGGTTGTCCAAAACACCATACTCCTATCTGCCAGTAACTCTCTCCTCTGGGACTTAAGGCTAGTTGGGAAAGACAGATCTTTATAAAGAGTCAACCTGGAAATAGGCAGTAAATCAGAACTTAACAATATATTTGCCTGCCAAGTTGCTCTGAGGCCAAACAACGTGGCAGAGTGCCAGAATCCCTATTTGTTCCACTTTGTGGAACTACAGTGCTCGCTGCCAGACCTCTTCTGCAACTAATCCTGGAAGATACAAGATGGCTGCTGGGCAAAACATCCTAAAGCTTCCTGTTGTGTTTTTCCCAACTACCTGCTTCCTAGAGGAGAAATATTTGTTAGCTCCCAAGTACCATTCAAGATCCTAAAGCCCATTTGGATGTGACTATTTTCCAATTATTGGCTTAATCAAAATGGTGAGCACAAATAACTGCTCTGTGTATCTCAGGGAACAAGAGAACATAAACCTTAAATTGTGGCATAAGTAACTTGTTTTAGGGATAGTTTTAATGCAATTATTACGATGCTTGGCTGTGGGGGACAGAATTCAGTGAATTCTGTGACAAAGACTATGTCTCTCACCTTGAGCCCTGGGTTGTGTGACTAGACACAAAACCAACAGACTAGGATAAAGACTTTCAATGCAAATACTTAAATTATTTTTTCTTAAAAAAAGCTTCCCTTCTGTCTATTAGTCTTCAAAGGAGAGGAGGAAGTTAAAAAAAGAAATGACAAGTATACAATAGTCCCTCCTTATCCAAGGAAGTTATGCTCCAAGACCCCCAGTGGATACCTGAAACCTCGGATATTACCAAACCCTACATATATATACTATGTTTTTTCCTATACATACATACCTATGATAAAGTTTAATTTATAACTTAGGCACAGTAAGAGATTAACAACAACTATTAATAAAATAGGACAATTAAAACAATATACTGTAATAAAAGTTATGTGAATGTGATCTCTCTCTCTCCCTCAAAATATTATTGTCCTATAACCACCCTTCTCCTTGTGATGGTGTGAGATGATAAAAATGCCTACATGAGGAGATAAAGTGAGGTGAATGACAGGCATTTTGACTTAGTGTTAGGCTTCATTTGACCTTCTGACTCTATGTCAGAAGAAGGATCATCTGCTTTGGGTGATCCTGGAACATCGAGCTTGATGATGGTTGAATGTTAGGAACAGACAATGCCGATGATTGGGGACCCCTGGCAGGACAGTGTGGGGTGGTGCAAGATTTCACCATGCTACTAAGAGTGACTCGTGATTTAAAAACTTATGAATTGTTTGTTTCTGGAATTTTCCATTTAATATTTCAGAACACGGGGACCTTGAGGAACTGGAACTGCAGAAAGCAAAACCATGGACAAGGGAGGACTACTGTAATAACAGGCAAGTATGAGAACTCTACTCTAAGCGAAACTTAGTCATGGATGAACATATTGGCAAATCTGAGAAGAAAAATCTTAGTGAGGCTTTCCAAGGGAGTACAGGGTAAGGGGAGGAGGTTTAAAAGTGCAGAATTACTTTTTTAAAGTAATGAAAGCCAAATCTGTCTATAATTTTATGTTCTGCCACCGTAGCATCAGTTACACTATCTTATACATGTACAATATGATAATATGATACCACTTCTAGCAAAAAAAAAAACATTTACACACACAACCAGATAGGGTTAAGGGTTTGTATGTGTGTGTGTGGATGTGTGTATATAAACACACACACAGTGTTTGTACATGTGTGTATAACCCTATATATAGGGTTAAGGATCTATATTTATACTTTTATGTGTATCAAGCTGTGTACATTGGTTATTTTAACTGTGGGGAAGGGGACAAATATGAAAGACTTTATAGTTTGGGTTTTTTTTTTTTTTACACTTTGGCTTTGTATTAACAGCTTGCAATGTCTATGCTTTACTTTTTTCTCTAAGAGCAGAAAGGGAGGAGTTTGTCTCCAAAACTAAAGTGAAGAACTGGAGACTCTCTATGCTCCCAGGATTTGGCAGGGATACAATTGCGAACAGCCTGCAGCCAGGTCATTTTCCAGTGCTCTGAAGAAAGCTCTCAGAAAGCCATCTCCCTCCCCCTGTTAAAGCCTTCCCTACAGAACCAGGCCTTCTGCAGGCCATTACCTGAGTTAGAGTATGGGAGCAGACCTGGCTGGGCTGGAGCTTGGGATCTAACTGCTTCTACTACAAAGAACTGCCCATGGGCAGGGCAGAGACCTCAGATTCTTTCCAACGGGACAGAGGAAGTAACCAGATCCATAAGATCTGTCCTGGCCTTTTCTTGAAAAACAGCCTGGTGTTAGCAATATTCCTCTACTCAAAATAACTTTTAAATGATTGCATAACAGAAAAAGGTAAGTATGCACAGAATAAAAACAATTTAAAGGAGAAATGACACAGGGCTGGCTTAACTGTTGTGTAAACTGGTTACAGAGAGAGAACTCCAATTTTATTTCTTATATATTTCACACACATTCAAAGGAGAGCCAGAAGGACATTACACAGATTGTAGATTCCACTCATCATTGGCACATAAGGTGAGAAATAGTCTACCTTGTTGCACATGAATGCAACACGTGGGCTCTTCACTCCCTTGATCTCTAATTTTCACAAGTCTCCCTTTAGTAGCTGAGGAAACTGAGTCAAGAGAAGCAAAGTTAACCTTTTCATGTCACACTGGTCAACTGGTTTAAAACCCAAGTCTATCGAATGTAAAATCCCATGTACATTCTCCTTGACACACAGTGTCTCCAAAAAGAACCTACTGCTTTACGTAAATAAAGTGATAATGGCGAGGATGATGAAATTAAATGTTATTTTGGTTATTTTTTTACAGCTAAACTAAATAACTTACAGAATAGTTGAAATAGTTGTCCTTTTTGCATCAGAGATACAGAGCAGTACTCTCCAACACATTGCTACAAGACTGTACATAGAAATTAACAAAAAATGATCAGCAACTTTATCAAGTTGCCAAAATATACAAACAGCTTATGCAGCTCAATATCAAAAAAACAAATAACCCAATCAAAAAATGAGCAGATTTTTTAAAATTTTTATTTATTTATTTATTGGCTGCACTGGGTCTTCGTTGCTGCACATGGGCTTTCTCTAGTTGCAGCAAGCAGGGGCTACTCTTCGTTGTAGCGCACTGGCTCCTCATTGCGATGGCTTCTTTTGTTTAGGAGCACAGGCTCTAGGCGCGGGCTCAGTAGTTGTAGCTCACGGGCTTAGTTGCTCCACGGCATGTGGGATCTTTCTGGACCAGGGCTCAAACCCATGTTCCCTGCATTGGCAGGCAGATTCTTAACCACTCTGCCACCAGGGAAGCCCCTGGGCAGAAGATTTAAATAGATATTTCTCCAAAGAAGACATATAGATGGCCAAAAAATACATGAAAAGATGCTCAACATCACTAATTATTAGAAAAATGCAAATCAAAACAATGAGGTATCACCTCACACCAGTCCAAATGGCCATCATCAAAAAGTCTACAAAACAGGGCTTCCCTAGTGGCGCAGTGGTTGAGAGTCCGCCTGCCGATGTAGGGGACACGGGTTCGTGCCCTGCTCTGGGAAGATCCCACGTGCCGCGGAGCGGCTGGGCCTCTGAACCATGGCCGCTGGGCCTGTGCGTCCGGAGCCATGCTCCGCAACGGGAGAGGCCACAACAGTGAGAGGCCCGCATACCGCAAAAAAAAAAAAAAAAGTCTACAAAACAATAAATGCTGGAGAGGGTGTGGAGAGAAGGGAACCCCCCTACACTGTTGATGGGAATGTAAATTGGTACAGCCACTATGGAGAACACTATGAAGGTTCCTTAAAAAACTAAAAATAGAACTAACATATGACCCAGCAATCCTACTAGTCAGCATATATCCAGAGAAAAACATGGTTCAAAAGGGTACATGCACCCCAAAGTTCATTGCAGCACTGTTTACAGTAGCCAAAACATGGAAGCAACCTAAATGTCCATCAATAGGTGAATGGATAAAGAAGATGAGCTACATATGTACAATGGAATATTACTCAGCCATTAAAAAAGAATGAAATAATGCCATTTGCAACAACATAGATGGACATAGTGATTGTCATACTGAGTGAAGTAAGTCAGACACAGAAATACAAATATCATATTATATCGCTTATATGTGGAATCTAAAAAAAGGGTACAAATGGACTTACTACAAAACAGAAGTAGAGTCACAGATGTAGAAAACAAACTTATGGTTACCAGGGGTTAAGTCAGGGGAGGGATAAATTGGGAGATTGGGACTGACATATACACACTACTATATATAAAATAGATAACTAACAAGAACCTGCTGTATAGCACATGAAACTCTACTCAATACTGTGTAATGGCCTATATGGGAAAAGAATCTAAAAAAAAAAAAAAGTGGATATATGTATAACTGTTTCACTTTGCTGTACACCTGAAACTAACATGACATTGTACATCAACTATATTCCAATAAAATTTTAAAAAAATAAAATAATAAAATAGATCCATATGAACTGAGTTGGAAAGCTGTCTGGGATGTATCATAACTGAAAATGCAGAACAATATGGAATTTATGATTCCATTAAAACCAAAAAGTATACTACACATATGTGGTTATGTGTATTCATGCGTGTGTATGTACCCTCCTTTCATATATGTTGGTATGAGCATAAGAAAAAGACTAGAGCAGTGGTGTCTCTGGAGTGGAAGTAGAAAGGGAAAGGAGACCACTTTCAGTATTTTATACAATCACGTATATTATTTAAATTTTTATAGCAAGTATGTGTGCTGTGGACTGAATTTATGTGTCCCCCCACAAAATACATATGTTGAAGCCCTAATCCCCAGTGTGGCTGAATTTGGAGTAAGGAAGTAATTAATATTAAATGAGGTCATAGAGTGGGGCCCTGATCCAATAGGATTAGTGTCCTTATAATAAGACACCAGAGAGCTCATTGCCTCTCTACTCCCCTCCCAATTCTCCCTTCCTTAGGAAAGGTTGTATTGTGGTTCAGGATGAGAGTGGGTCCAAATTCAGTGTCCTGGAGGATAGAGAGAAATTTGGTTAACAAACCAAACTTTGGTTAACAAGTGTTATTGTTCCAGCTGATCAGTGAGAACAAGCAGTTTGATCATCTATGAGGCAAAGAAAAGGAATTTTGAGGGTCTGTGTCTGGCTTTGTTACATTTAAACAAGGGAGGCATCTGTGAGTCTTACTAAGTCATTTTTCAGAACACAAAGTGTGGGGGGATGTATTAATCTTCACTGTTTTCAAGGATCAGAGGGCTAGGTAAAATTCAACATCGTCCATTTCTGCAAATGAGGTGAAAAATAGCTACCATTCCACTTCTTGAGAAGTTACTGGTATTCTTGGTATTATGCCGGGCATATCTGTAAATATTTTCATAACCTTCATAGCATTAATTTAATTCATAACAACCCCCCGGAGTAAGTGCTACTCTCCCCATTTTTACAAATAGGATTCAGGCTCATGGAAGGTAACATTCTCAAGGTTACATGACTAGTAAGTGGATGCAGCCAGTACTCAAACCACGTCTTTGTAACCCTACATCCCACTGCCTTTATGAAATTACATGGAAAGTGTTTGTAACTGGAAAGTTGGTGGATTCCTTGGTGATCTGTTAGGTGAGTGTGGATTTAAACAACCAAGTTCTCTTGAAGTTTATACTCTCTGAGTGGAAGGTGACTTGGAGAAATGAAACTTTATGTGGCAGTAAGAATACAGGTTCTCACATCAAATTACCTTTCTCTGAGTTCTAGCAGCATCATTTCCTCAATAAGATGCTTTCGATGAGTTGCTTCATTTAGTTGAGTCTCAGTTTCTCCACCTTTGCAAAATGAAGATAAAAACAGAATTATTTCAAGTTTTCTCTAATTTGGCCAGTGTATTAAATGCGTTGCAAATTATAAAGCCCCAGTACAAAGTTAGTTAACCTTCATTGTCCTTCCTATTCTTATCAGCCAACCAAATTTAAAATGCTGCTATTAAGAAGATAAGACTCATCCAAGTTGGCTAGAACGTTTTATAGAGTTGTTGACATGTTAAGCTGAAGCTGTTATTTACTTCTACAAAATATGTAGAATATTTCTAGCAGAAGAATGATTTAGGACTAATAATTTAAACCTGACAAGGTCATCTTGGATTGTGGTGCTTCATATGCAGAAGATGTGTTAAACAATCAGATGAAAAGAAACAGGGAAACTCACAGAGTACTTGATCAATAAAACTGTGTATAAAAACTAGGAGTGCTTTACTGAAATAGTGAAAAGATACACTTGCAGTCATAATATAGCAATGTACTCAATCCTCATCATACAGTGCTGCCTACAAACACTGTTCGAGTTTGTTTTAACTCTATCCATTATAATAAAACCCCACTTTTAAGGATTTATAATTCAGCCAAAATAATTTGCTACAGGAGTGTTTCAAAGGACCCTTTTTTATAACCCTTTGAAAAAAAAACCAACATCAGAAATTCTAAACAATAAAGACCCTGCCACTTTTAAAGCAGTTGTTGGATGAGTGTTAAATTTTTGGTCACGTGGGCTTTAGTTCTATTATATGAAGTTCTTCTAGATCACATCTAACTTTAGTTAATGGGCTCTAATAGGAAATGGAGAGCTTCAAAACAAGTTTTGTTTGTATACTTTTTATTAAGAGGGTAAACAGAAAAGGCATTTGAATATAAAAAAAAGTTAATGTATTTTTGCTAGGAAGTCACTTTGTCCAGCCCTGATCATTTAGTTTTACAAAATATAAAGATTTCATTTTGTCTAAACTATAGAAAAAGTGCCTGGGAAGTCCCATGTGCCTGGGAAGTTTACTAAATTTTTCAAGATACTAAGGGGATAATGGGAAACACTATAATAGAAAAATCATGTAATCTGGGATTGCTAAACTTTGTTCCTAGGAACACCAGATGTTAATAGTTGGCCTACCCAAAACAAACTAAATAAAATAAACAATTAAATGAATTCAGTGAGTTATACAAATTTGGAATATTCTACAAAAAAAGCCCTCCTTGGAAATCCACAAAACATCTTTAGCACATTAAAAATTCTGAAAAATATATTTGAACTTGTTTAATATGTTTAACCCTGCATGGACCACATTTATTTTTACCTAATGGCTCACTTATCACAATCAACCACTGTTCATCACAAAACAAACATTAGGAATCAGTGATTTAATCCACAGAGTTTGTATAGTAAGAGACCATGGCCAGAATCCTTTGTTAAAAATACAGATTCCAGGGCCCCAACCCCAGACCTACTGACTCAGAGTCTGTAGAGTTCAGGCTCACATTCTGAATACTGACACCCCACTTCTGCCACCAACCCCAACCCTGGAATTATTATGTACTCTAAAGCTTGACTGCCACTGCGACAGTGTCCAATAAGAAAGCCCAAGTATGTAAAATTGGCAGGTGTTGTTTCTCTGGGGTAAAATAGATGCATTTGTTTTTAGAGATTGAAATAGCTTTTATTCGGAATCAGTCTCATCATGGAGGATATGATTGCACAGGCAATGCAATTCAATTAGTGTAACTAAAAAGGCACCTGTGTAGAGTGGCTTTACAATAACCTAGAAAGCCTCTTATTGAGAATCTGTTATCATGGTATTCAAAATTCCAGTATCTGAAATTCTATTGTTCTTAGAAGTACAAATTCACAATAATGTTTTTCACAAGCAATTTTACATTAGATGTCAAAACCTTAAAAAATATGAATAACCTTTAACTCAGTGATTCAACTTCAGGGAAAAATTTAAATTCAGAAAAAGAAAGTTTATACAAAGATGTTCACTACAAAACTTATAATATGGAAATATTGGAAACAATCAAACCCTCTGAGAGTATGTAACTAAATTTGTGTATATTCCTATAATGCTATATTAGGTACTTATTCCAAAGTTTATAATAACATGAAAAATATACTGTAATGCTAATTTAAAAGGCAAGATAGTATTCAGGAATTGGAATTAGAA
The DNA here is from genome assembly GCF_003676395.1 of Aethalodelphis obliquidens. Lineage (NCBI taxonomy): Eukaryota > Metazoa > Chordata > Mammalia > Artiodactyla > Delphinidae > Aethalodelphis > Aethalodelphis obliquidens. The sequence continues at coordinate 85,948,132 of NW_020837945.1, read as the reverse complement.
TAAAAAGGGAAAGAGGTAAACCACCTTTTACTTTTAACTTTTAAACTGTTAGAATTTTTTACAAACAATATCTATCATTTTTTAAACCATTTTTAAAAATTGCAATATAGTTAATTTACAATGTTGTGTTAGTTTCAGGTGTACAGCAGAGTGATTCAGATAGATAGATAGATAGATAGATAGATAGATAGACAGATTCTTTTTTCAGATTCTTTTCCATTATAGGTTATTACAAGATACTGAATATAATTCCCTGTGCTATACGGTAAGTCCTTGTTGTTTATCTTTTTATATATAGTAATGTGTATATGTTAATCCCAAACTCCTAATTTCTCTCTCCCCTTCACCCCTGCTATCTCCTTTGGTAATCATAAGTTTGTCTTCTATATCTGTGAGTCTATTTCTGTTAGGTAAATAAGTTCATCTGTATAATTTTTTTAGAATCCACATATAAGCGATATATGATATTTGTCTTTGTCTGACCTATTTCACTCAGTATGACAATCTCTATGTCCATCCATGTTGCTGCAAATGGCATTATTTCATTTTTTTATGGCTGAGTAATATTCCATTGTATATATATACCACAGCTTCTTCACCCATTCATCTGTTGATGAACATTTAGGTTGTTCCCATGTCTTGGCTATTATAGACAGCACTGCAATGAACATAGAGATGCATATATCTTTTCAAATTAGAGTTTTCTCCAGATATATGCCCAGGAGTGGAATTGCTGGATCATATGGTAACTCTATTTTAGTTTTTTAAGGAACCTCCATACTGTGGCTGTACCAATTTACATTCCCACTAACAGTGTAGAAGGGTTCCCTTTTCTCCACACCCTCCCCAGCATTTGTTATTTGTAGACTTTTTAAATGATGGGCATTCTGACCAGTGTGAGGTGGTACCTCTTTGTAGTTTTGATTTACATTTCCGTAATAATTAGTGATGTTGAGCATATTTTCATGTGCCTGTTGGCCACCTGTATGTCTTCTTTGGAGAAATATTTATTTCAACTTCTGCCCATTGTTTGATTGGGTCGTTTGGTTTTTTTATATTAAGCTGTGTGAGCTGTTTCTATATTTTGGAAATTAATCCCTTGTTGGTAGCACTGTTTGCAAATACAATATTTTCTCCCCGACCATAGGTTACTTTTCATTTTGTTTTTGGTTTCCTTTGCTGTGCAAAAGCTTTGAAGTTTAATTAGGTCCCATTTGTTTATTTTTGTTTTTATTTCAAACAATATGTATCATTTTGACAGTTTTTCTTAAGTAAGGTGAAAATAGCCTTAAGAATATGAAAAAAAATACACTAACATTTAATACTGCTTGTATAAAAGGAATAAGGTTTGAGGTAATTTTAATTTTCTTCTTCAATTTATGTATTTTCTAAATTTTCTCTTATAAATGTGTATTTCTTTTTTACTCATAATCTCAGCATTATTCTTTTAAAAATGCCACCAGCTCAAGATGGGCACTCACACATTGCAAATGGAAGTATAAATTGGCACAAGACTTCTTGAAAGTATTTTAACATGAATATAAATTCTTTTTGTAGTCATAATACAAATTTTATTTTTAAATAATTCACCAGGAAGTGTTCAGCAGAGAAGTAACCTTGTCCACTGCATTAAGTAATTTGCCCTCTAAAAGAGCTAATACTTTTTGGACTTTCTTCCAGATAAATGTAAATGGAAAACTGGACCCAATTACTTAAAACTGGAAAGTTTGGAGGAGGGGCCTATAGAGCTAGGACTCAAACCTGAGAGGAGGGGGCACTGGGTGGCAGATGCTGGTATCTCTGAGAAGCTGTGATAGGGCTGGTTCTGAAAAAACCTACAAACTAGGACAAAGTATTCCTTCAGAAACCAACTGCTACTGGAACCAAATGACAGGAACAGGAAGCAAACCAAAAAGCATTTAGTCCCTTTCTCCTCCTTTAGCTTTTTGTCTTCCTCTAGCACCCCCTATTGGCAGAGCATACCACAAGAGCAGAAGTGCGAGAAAGCAGAAATACAACTGCAGAGTCCCAGACCTAGCATCTCAGAGAGGAAGGAAGGGTGGGTTTGAAGCTGAATGGTAACAGCTTAATAATCAGCACACACAACATGCTATTATGTGAAGCAAACAACTTGCAAATGATTAAAAATCTAACTCATGTTCATCTCCTTGTATTAGGATTCCAAGAATCAATGATTTTCTTCCTTTCCCTAGACTCCTACATCCCTTCTTGTTTCTTTACACACAATGAAACAATTAGATACTTTGTTTTTCAAAAAATATTTGGTATCTTGTCTTAGCCAGTTTTTTAAAAGTAAAAAGGGTGAAATAATAATATACATCATTTAACACAATATATCTAAAACATTAAAATCTCAATATATAAAGTTATTAATGAGATATTTTCCATTTTTTCATGTACTAAGTCTTTGAAATCCAGTCTGTATGTTACACTTATACCACATCTCAATTCGGTCAAATCATATATTTTTTAATTTTTTAGATTTTTATTAGAGTATAGTTGATTTACAATGTTAGTTTCTGCTGTACAGCAAAGGGTATCAGTTATACATATACATATATCTGGTCTTTTTAAGATTCTTTTCCAATATAGGTCATTACAGAGTATTGAGAAGAGTTCCCTGTGCTATACAGTAGGTCCTTATTAGTGAGTGAGTATTTGTCAATCACAGTCTCTCAGTTTATCCCTCACTCCACCCCCGCTTTCCCCCCAGGTAACCATAAGTTTGTTTTCTACATCTGTGACTCTATTTCTGTTTTGTTAATAAGTTCATTTGTACGATCTTTTTTGTTTCCACGTATAAGCCATAGCATACGATATTTGTCTTTCTCTGTCTGACTTATTTCACTCAGTATGACAGTCTCTAGGTCCATCCATGTTGCTGCAAATGACATTATTTCATTCTTTTTTATGGCTGAGTAATATTCCATTTTATACACACACACACACACACACCACATCTTCTTTTTCCATTCCTCTGTCGATGGACATTTGGCTATCGTAAATAGTGCTGCAATTAACATTAGGGTACATGTATAGTTTCAAGTTATGGTTTTCTCTGGATACATGCCCAGGAGTGAGATTGCAGGGTCATCTTTTTTAGTTTTTTAAGGAACCTCCATACTGTTCTCCATAGTGGCTATACCAATTTACATTCCCACCAACAGTGTAGGAGGGTTCCCTTTTCTCCACACCCTCTCCAGCATGTATTATTTGTAGACTTTTTGATGATGGCCATTCTGACCGGTGTGACGTGAAACCTCATTGTAGTTTTGATTTGCATTTCTCTAATAATTAATGATGTTGAGCATCTTTTCATGTGCTTTTTGGCTATCTGTATGTCTTCTTTGGAGAAATGTCTATTTATATCTTCCACCCATTTTTTGATTGGGTTGTTTGTTTTTTTCATATTGAGCTGCATGAGCTGTTTGTATGTTTTGGAGATTAATTCTTTGTCAGTTGCTTCGTTTGCAAATATTTGCCGCCATTCTGTGGGTTGTCTTTTTTGTTTTGTTTATGGTTTCCTTTGCTGTGCAAAAGCTTTTAAGTTTAATTAGGTCCCATTTGTTTATTTTTGTTTTTATTTCCATTTCTCTAGGAGGTGGGTCAAAAAAGATCTTGCTGCAATTTATGTCAGAGAGTGTTCTACCTATGTTTTCCTCTAAGAGGCTTCACAGGCAAATTCTATCAAACATTTAGAGAAGAGTTAACACCTATCATCCTGAAACTCTTCCAAAAAATTGCAGAAGAAGGGACACTCCCAAGCTCATTCTACAAGGCCACCATCATCCTGATACCAAAACCAGACAAAGATATTACAAAAAAAGAAAATTACAGGCCAGTATTACTGATGAACACAGATGCAAAAATCCTCAACAAAATGCTAGCAAATAGAATCCAACAACACATTAAGAGGATCATACACCATGATCAAGTGGGATTTATCCCAGGGATGCAAGGTTTCTTCAATATATGCAAATCAATCAATGTGGTACACCATATTAACAAACTGAAGAATAAAAACCATATGATCTATATACACTACCAAAGGTAAAACAGATAGCTAGTGGGAAGCAGCTGCATAGCACAGGGAGATCAGCTCGGTACTTTGTGACCACCTAGAGGGGTGGGATAGGGAGGGTGGGAGGGAGATGCAAGATGGAGGGGATATGGGAATATATGTATACGTATAGCTGATTCACTTTGTTATACAGCAGAAACTAACACAACATTGTAAAGCCATTATACTGCAATAAAGATGTTAAAAAAAAAACCCAAAACCATATGACCATCTCAGTAGATGCAGAAAAAGCTTTTGACAAAATTCAACACCAATTTATGATAAAAACTCTTCAGAAAGTGGACATAGAGGGAACCTACCTCAACATAATAAAGGCCACATACAACAAACCCACAGCAAACATCATTCTCAGTGGTGAAAAACTGAAAGCATTTCCTCTAAGATCAGGAACAAGGTAAGGATGTCCACTCTCACCTCTTTTATTCAATGTAGTTTTGGAAGTCCTAGCTATGGCAATCAGAGAAGAAAAATAAATAAAAGGAATCCAAACTGGAAAAGAAGAAGTAAAACTGTCATTGCTTGCAGATGACATGATACTATACATAGAAAATCATAAAGATGCTACCAGAAAACTACTAGAGCTCATCAAATCATATTTCAGGTGCTCAATATTCACATGCAGCTAGTGACTCTATTTTGGACAGAATAGTTCTAGCGAATGAGCTTCATCCAACCAAAAAATAACTAAGAAAACATCAGCCAAAATAAGTGTGCGTAGATGTATAACATGATTGTAGATTATTACAAACAAAAAATGAGGACAAAGAAGGAATAATGTATAAATATTAGATGTTGTGACAAAATAGAACTAATACAAACTAAACAATGGGAATGGAAGGAATAAATTAGGAGTTTGGGATTAACATATACACACGACTATATATAAAATAGGTAAACAACAAGGACCTGCTGTATAGCATAGGGAACTGTATTCAATATCTTGTAATAGAAACTTCAAAGACTTCCTAAGGGGTCAACTTGCATTTAATAGTGATTTAACTAATTCATGCTTAAATCCAATAAAGACTGATAAATTATCAAAAAAAATATCTTGTAATAACCTATAATGAGAAAGAATGTGAAAAAGAATACATATGACCGAATCACTTTGCTGTACCTGAAACTAACACATTGTAAATCTACTATGCTTCTGTAAAAAAAATTGTTTTTAAATGTCTGTCAACTGGAAAATGAATAAAACAAACTGTGGTACATCATAAAATGGCATACTACTCACCAATAAAAAGGAAAAAACACTAATACATGTAACACGTATAAATTTCAGAAGTATTATATTAACTGAAAAAGTTAGAGACAAAAGACTATGTACTCTAGGGCTTCCCTGGTGGCGCAGTGGTTGAGAGTCCACCTGCCAATGCAGGGGACGCGGGTTCGTGACCCGGTCTGGGAGGATCCCACATGCCACGGAGCGGCTGGGCCCGTGAGCCATGGCCGCTGGGCCTGTGCGTCTGGAGCCCGTGCTCCGCAACGGGAGGGGCCCCAACAGTGAGAGGCCCACGTACCGCAAAAAAAAAAAAAAGACTATGTACTCTAGATTCCAATTGTATGACATTGTGGAAAAGATAACAGTATAGGGAGAGAACCAGATCTGTGGAAGCTTGGGGTAAGAAAATGAAATTGTGCAAAGAAGCATGAGGACATTTTTAAGGAAAAAATTTGTTACAAGTAAGGAAAGGGAAAAGACTAGAATAACCATTGTGGAGTTGGGATGGAATTGGAATATAAATTCATGATTTTTAATATAGAGACAGATATGGGTGTGTGTGTGTGTGTGTGTGTGTGTGTGTGTGTGTGTGTGTGTGTGCATATAGTTCCTAGGTTTGTCTGCTGAGAAAGTCCAGAGTCAATGACATCCTACCACCAATGGGAATTGTCAACAAGTAAGGAAGTGCTCAAAAAATGATGGGGACGTGTCAGAAGGACAGAAGAGACAACTTGAAGAGATTCCCAATGGCCAAATCTGCCACAATTTTAGTAACAAAATAGTGACAGTAATGGATTAGAATCCCCCAGATAAAATGATTATCAAGTCCATGCTGATATAAATAGTTGAATGAATAAATAAATGAGGAGAAGGAAAAACTGTTTCTTCTAGTAGAATTCCACCTAATAAATGCTAAAGGAAAATGGAAATAGAAAGTTACCATTTGGCAAATACCACAGTAATAATTGTTTCAGCAAGAATCATCAATGGATGCTAAGATTCATGGGCAAAATTGAGATGAAAAACAGCTGATTTATGTAGTCTCAAAATATCTCCCTACAAGAGATTTATTAATTACAAAGGGAAAATCTTACATTTACAGCAGAGAAAAGCTGGCAAACAACACCTTAACCAAGAGATCAGTGTTAGCATTACCAGCCAGTGGGACGAAATGATATCAGCACCTCCTACTATGATGCACTAAAAAGGGCCAACACCGCTTTTGTGGTATTCTTGTCAAAAATGTGTAATATTAATTTAACAGTGAGGAAATATCAGACAAAACGAAATTAAAGGACCTTCTACAAAATAGCCCGTTTTCTTCAAAAGTGTCTGGGACACAAAAGACTAAGAATGATGAACTGTTCCAAATTAAAGGAGAGGAAGGGGACATGAGAAGTGAATGCAACATGTGACCATGTAGCAGAGAGAGGACGTTAGTGGACCAACTGGTGAAATTTTATTAGGTTTTTAGATTAAGTGATAGTACTATATCAATTTTAATGTCCTGATTTTGAAAACTGTACAGTGGTTGTTGTTGAGAGATAATTCTCCATGTCTTTTGAACAGAGGCACTGACTGCCTTTGTTTCAAACAGTCTTTTCAGGTGTGTTTATATAACAAACAGCCTTGGAAGACGGAGATAGTACCTCCCTTTAGAGCAAAGGGCAGGTATACTTACTATTCGTTATAAAAGATCTCGTTTCCCTAAACTCAGGGTTCCTTCTTGTAACGCAACCTACTGCTTGCATGGGTATCCATCTATACAGTCCTCTCCACATGGTCCTATGGGAAGTGGGGCACAGGAAACCTATGCAAATGTTGATAATCTGGCTATTGCTGTTATTGTGAGTAATAAACTGTCCTTAATTTCTGACCCAGGAGTCTCATTGTTTTTTATCAGCACAAAAATGAAGCAGGGTCAAGGAACTTCAGGTAGACTTTAGGAGCTGAGACAGCCCCAAGCTCATAACCAGCAAGAAAATGATGACCTTAATTCTACAACCATTTGAGACAGAATTCTGTCAACAGTTTGGCTTGGGAGAGAATCCTGACTTCCAGAAAGTAACACAGCCCAGGTGACACATTGATTGCAGACCTGTAAGCCTTTGCCCATAGGACCTAACTAAGCCATACATTTAAAAAAAAAATAAATTTATTTATTTATTTTTGTCTGAAACTGAGCTCTACTGTGATATCAATATCCTTAAGAACCTACCAGTGTAGCATGTTTTAGAAGGAACACTTTCTTCTGCACTTTAGCAGTTAAGGACCCTCAGTCCTCTACAATGTGTTAGAGTCAAAATTAGGTCTTTGAAAATATTCCATGAGCAATAGGACTATATGCTCTCCACAGTAAGTAATCCTCAGTAATTACACTTTCTCATCCACTATTCCGCAAGGAAAGAACAAGGACTTTCTTCGTTTTGTTTATTTGTATGACCATGTATTATTATTTAACAACAATTCTCAGTAGCTGGAATGAAAATTACATTAGAAAAAGAACGGGACCAACTCTATTGAGATGCTGCTTTGAAAACCTACTTCTGGCTAAATTAAGCCTCATATGGCTCCCAGTTTTCATGGGAATATGGCGTTTTTCATGGAAAGAAAGAAGCTGCTCTGAAAAATAAAATGGCAGGGAAGAAGTAGCAGAATTAAGAGTTTCTTAGGAGCAGATCAGGGCAAGGAATGGGACAGAAAAGAAGAGGTACCTGGTGACTAGAAGCTGGGAGGAGATTTCCTGAGAGAAGAGATGGTTTATGGGGATTTTTCTGGAGAAATGCTGAAATTTTATATGTGAGACCCCTTTTTGCATCCACAAATCTTCAGTAAAAAAGCAAACATTTTGGGGGCTTCCCTGGTGGTGCAGTGGCTGAGAGTCCGCCTGCCGATGCAGGGTACACGGGTTCGTGCCCCGGTCTGGGAAGATCCCACATGCCGCAGATAGCCTGGGCCAGTGAACCATGGCCGCTGAGCCTGCGCGTCCGGAGCCTTTGCTCGGCAACGGGAGAGGCCACAACAGTGAGAGGCCCGCGTACCGCAAAAAAAAAAAAAGAAATAGAAAACATTTTGCTAGCTTGGCTCTATTGGATTATCTTTTGAATGCATAAAGTTAGCCCCTCACAAAGACAGAGTCAGTCCTGAACACGGTTAGTCAACATCTAGCTTTTGTTTCCAAGTTTCAGTTGAAAAGATCTTGACGTGTATAGCTGTTGAAGTTAGCCTGGATTTTTACCAAACAAAACGCTAAAGATGATGACAAGTTTGAAAAACTATAGCCTTTTATCCTCTTTTATATCAGCTTTATTTTATGAGAGAAATAAAAGTAGAGAAGCTTTCCTCAGCATAGGGAATCCCTTATAGTTTTCTCATGTTTATTGTGATGATAAAAATGAAACATTAGAAGTAGGAGAGGGCTTCCCTGGTGGCGCAGTGGTAGAGAGTCCGCCTGCCAATGCAGGGGACACGGGTTCGTGCCCCGGTCTGGGAGGATCCCACATGCCACGGAGCGGCTGGGCCCGTGAGCCATGGCCGCTGAGCCTGCGCGTCCGGAGCCTGTGCTCCACAACGGGAGAGGCCACAGCGGTGAGAGGCCCGCGTACCAAAAAAAAA
>NW_020837945.1:85934510-85939090 GCF_003676395.1 Aethalodelphis obliquidens | reverse complement strand
GGGCCCGGGGGGCCGGGGCCGGGGGGGCCGGGGGCCCGGGGCCGGGGCCCAAAAAAGGGAGGGGAAAAGGGGGGGAAGGCCCCAAAAAAAAAAAAAAAAAAAAAAAAAAAAAAAAAAAAAGAAGTAGGAGAAATTGCAAAGTGTAGTCCTACAGCAACTAGACTGTTAAGACCAAGTTCACATTCAACAAATTTTATTTTAAATTTTAGTTGAGTTATTTTTCATTTTATTCCCATTCTCTTCCTTTTTGGAAAACAAGTCACTTCTATATCTGCTTGACACCAGGTCCTGAACACATAATTACTTTCTTCTGTTTTACCAAAATAATGATAGTCTTTAATTCTCAAGTTTTTCCTTGCTTCATTTGTAACAATAAATAAATAAATAAAAACCTGTAATGTGTAATTTAATTAGTAAACCTGTAATTACTGTTTAAACAAACTATACTTTAATATTCCAAAATAAACATTTTTTACTAAATCGAGTTTCGTACAAAACAGCATTATGTCTATGTGTATTCAGTCTCTGTGTATTCTTTTTTTTTTGTATTTTCTTTTGTTTGTTTTTTGTTTGTTTGTTTTTGTTTTCTCTTTTGAAGCATGAATTGCATAATTTCACTTCTATCTGTCCCTTTCCCCTCTTCTTGTGGTGAAGAAATCTTTTTTCTAAGGATTCAAATAGTCCCCCCAATCCTATAGTGCTTTGTATTCCCATCCCTCTCAACCTCACTCTACCCTACACTTTTCCCCAAATACTCACACAGTCTTCTTGAATTATGCACACAAAATCAGGACATAGCATCAGGTTGACAGCATAGCATCAGGTTGACAGCTAAGGAATAAAAGGTAAACCCCCAAGCACATGGCACCCTGGGAGTAATAGGTTAACACCACTGCTTCTCAAAGTCCAGATTTCTTTTTTTAAACTAAGATCTCTATAACTGTCAAAACCTGTCATAACTGATTATACCAAAAAGCCATCTGAATTTAAAACATAGTTTTAGATTTAAAAATTGAGACCTTCATTTAGGATAGTTATAAATATTTTCATTTATGAGACCATCTTATAGTGGTAGTGCTAAATATCTCTGTTTATAGATGAAAAATAAAAAATATAGAGTGGATAATGGACTTAACCAAAATTTTGCACTCTGTAAATTTTAGAGTTTTTACTTTTTATAAACGTTTACTAGTGCCCTCTGGTGACAACATGGATAAGAAAAAATAGTGTGACACAGCCCTCTCTGATAATGATGCTTGTCTTTTGAAAATGGAAATTAAGACTGTTTAGATAAACATGGAACAGCCTTCACTTTTTCTGCTCTGGTCCCACTGAATCAGTCAATGTGATTTTTTTTCATTTTTTTCTATCTCTAAATTCTGAATATTGAATAATCAGCTTGGAAATGGTGCAGTGATACCATGAATATGACCCTCTACATCTACCTTCAGCTTTCATTTCTTTTTCAGCCTTTCACCTTCCCATTACATTCATGAGGAGAGGAAAAGACAGGAGGGCGTGGATGTGGCTCATTTATATCCCCGCTGTCTTTTAGACCACAGAACACCTAACTGACCCCAGGCTGCCTTCATGTGAATCAGCAATATCTCTTTGCAATGCACCCCTACACTACACCCTATAGTCCAAGGTAGGTCTCATCTAACGGCAACTAAAACAGCAAGAAAGAAAATGCCTTACCTCACTACAAATAACTCAATTTCGGTTCTTTTTATGGCTGAGTAATATTCCATTGTATATATGTGCCACATCGTCTTTATCCGTTCATCCGATGATGGACACTTAGGTTGTTTCCATCTCCTGGCTATTGTAAATAGAGCTGCAATGAACATTTTGGCACATGACTCTTTTTGAATTAAGGTTTTCTCAGGGTATATGCTCAACAGTGGGATTGTTGGGTCATATGGTAGTTCTATTTGTAGTTTTTTAAGGAACCTCCGTACTGTTCTCCATAGTGGCTGTACCAATTCACATTCCCATCAGCAGTGCAAGAGTGTGCCCTTTTCTCCACACCCTCTCCAGCATTTTTTGTTTCTAGATTTTTAACGATGGCCATTCTGACTGGTGTGAGATATCTCATTGGAGTTTTGATTTGCATTTCTCTACTGATTAATGATGTTGAGCATTCTTTCATGTGTTTGTTGGCAAATGTATATCTTCTTTGGAGAAATGTCTATTTAGGTCTTCTGCCCATTTTTGGATTGGGTTGTTTGTTTTTTTGTTATTGAGCTGCATGAGCTGCTTGTAAATTTTGGAGATTAATCCTATGTCAGTTGCTTCATTTGCAAATATTTTCTCCCTTTCTGAGGGTTATCTTTTGGTCTTGTTTATGGTTTCCTTTGCTTTTATGTTTCATTAGGTCCCATTTGTTTATTTTTGTTTTTATTTCCATTTCTCTAGGAGGTGGGTCAAAAAAGATCTTGCTGTGATTTATGTCATAGAGTGTTCTGCCTATGTTTTCCTCTAAGAGTTTGATAGTTTCTGGCCTTACATTTAGGTCTTTAATCCATTTTGAGCTTATTTTTTTGTATGGTGTTAGGGAGTGTTCTAATCTCATACTTTTACATGATGGACCTAGAGTCTGTCATACAGAGTGAAGTAAGTCAGAAAGAGAAAGACAAATACTGTATGCTAACACATATATATGGAATCTAAGAAAAAAAGAATGTCATGAAGAACCTAGGGGTAAGACAGGAATAAAGACACAGACCTCCTAGAGAATGGACTTGAGGATATGGGGAGGGGGAAGGGTAAGCTGTGACAAAGTGAGAGAGAGGCATGGACATATATACACTACCAAACATAAAATAGATAGCTAATGGGAAGCAGCTGCATAGCACAGGGAGATCAGCTCAGTGCTTTGTGACCACCTAGAGGGGTGGGATAGGGAGGGTGGGAGGGAGGGACACGTAAGAGGGAAGAGATATGGGAACACATGTATATGTATAACTGATTCACTTTGTTATAAAGCAGAAACTAACACACCATTGTAAAGCAATTATACTCCAATAAAGATGTAAAAAAAAAAAAAGAAAGAAAATGCCTTAGATTCACCACACATGAACAGTGTTGATCAGGCTAAGGGAAATATTATAAAGGATCCTCGCTTATTTGCATTCCTCTGAATTTTTGTTTTAGGATCTAAAGACCCCAGTAAATGGTTAGAAAGCCAATGAACATTTAAGAAAAAATTTCTGTGCTATTGTAATTCTGTCAAAATTTTATCCACCTATTCCAATGAGAGACAAAAAATAAGATAGTGACCTGGAATCTTAAGCAGAGGAAAAAATTCTAAACTGTGATGGCCACTCATGAGATAAGCCTGTTCTGAAATGGTAGTGGTAGCCTTTGTTCTCTCTGGCACAGCTAGTAGTATTTCATAAATAACTGGCCGGGTAGTGAGAGTCGTATACCTCCTGTGTGCCAAGTGGGCTTGCCAATCTGCTTCTGTTTGATTCAGTTGCTGAACTGAATCAGTTTACCTCATGGTTTGATTTCCCTTAGGGTTAAAATAGAGTAGGGAGATGGGAAAATACTGGGAACATAAAATAGTTCTTTGTTTCAGCTTTATATTTGTTTAAAATCTGCCATGGACTTTCTTATGCTCAGAGAATCAATGTGGAGTTTCCCAGTGGGTTTCTACAGAACATTAGTCCCATGAAATGTTCCATGAAGTAAAGATAATATTGTGCAGCCATGGAAACTTGGGGAATAGTGTGATTATAGCTCCCTCTTGGAGATTCACAATGCACAGTAGTAACTTAAAGGTTCAGAGTAGTCACATAGGAAAGAACAGTTTAATTTTGTTAACTCAGTATTGTCCAGATTTATTTGACCACAGAACATCTTTTTTTTTCATACAACAATCTTAGCATCAAGCTAGTGTTCAAAGAGCATATTTTAGCATATTTACTTAGAGTTTCATAGGCCAGCAGGTTTTATCATTTACTATTTTGATATAACGAGTTATTTTTTTAAATGTGTATGTGTGCTTGTAAATTCATAGAAATATGTCTAGATCAGTAGTTCTCAACCATAGGTGGTCTTGCCTCCTGAGGACATTTGGCAATGTCTGAGGATATTTTTGGTTGTCACAACTTGGAGCTGTTATTAGCATTCTTGGTAAAGACAACAGATGGTGCTAAACATCCCACTATGGACAGGATGGCTCACAAAAAAGAATTATCTGGCCCATGTGCCATAGTACCAAAATCGTGAAATTCTGATCTAGATTGTAGTTAACTCTGAGGAGTGGGGCTGGAGGTGGGGATAAGGAGACAGTTTCACTTTTGATTTTGTGCAAGTATATGTCAATTATTTTTGTAGTTAAAAATATACAAGCGGGCTTCCCTTGTGGCGCAGTGGTTGACAGTCTGCCTGCCGATGCAGGGGACATGGGTTCGTGCCCCGGTCCGGGAGGATCCCACGTGCCGTGGAGCGGCTGGGCCCGTGAGCCATGGTCCCTGAGCCTGCGCGTCCAGAGCCTGTGCTCCGCAACGGGAGAGGCCACAACAATGAGAGGCCCGCGTACCGCAAAAAAAAAAAAAAAAAAAAAAAAAAAA